>NW_003852509.1:6286812-6311761 GCF_000181295.1 Otolemur garnettii
CATGCTGTTTTGATCACTATGGATTTATAATATAGTCTGATGTCTGGTAGGGTGATTCTTCCTGCTTTGTTTTTATTTCTGAGTAATGTCTTGGCTATTCAAGGTTTTTTCTGATTCCATATAAAATGAAGTATTATTTTTTCTAGATCTTTAAAGTATGACGGTGGAACTTTATTAGAGATTGCATTAAAATTATATATTGCTTTGGGTAGTGTGGTCATTTTAACAATGTTAATTCTTCCTAGCCATGAGGGTGGTATGTTTTTCCATTTGTTAACATTTCCAACTATTTCTTTCCTTAGAGTTTCATAGTTCTCCTTATAGAGATCTTTCACGTCCTTTGTTAGGTAAACTTTCAAATATTTCGCCTTCTTTGGCACTACTGTCAACGGAATAGAGTTCTTGACTATTTTTTCAGCTTGATTGTTATTGGTATATATACGGGCTACCTATTTGTGAGTTTTGATTTTGTAACCTGAGACGCTGCTGTATTCCTTGATCACTTCTAAGAATTTTGAAGTAGAATCCCTGGTATTTTTCAGGTATGCAATCATATCATCTGTAAAGAGTAAAGTTTAATCTCTTCTGATCCTATATGGATACCCTTGATTGCCTTTTCTTCCCTAATTGCGATGACTAAAACTTCCATTACAATGTTAAAGAGCAATGGAGACATTGGACATCCTTGCCTAGTTCCTGATCTGAGTAGAAATGATTTTAATTTAACTCCATTCAGTACGACATTGGCTGTGGGTTTGCTGTTGATGGCCTCTATCAATTTGAGAAATGTCCCTTCTATGCCAATTTTCTTAAGTGTTCTGATCATGAAGGGATGCTGGATATTATGAAAAGCTTTTCCTGCTTCAATTGAAAGAATCATATGGTCTTTGTTTTTTAATTTGTTTATGTGATGAATTACGTTGATAGATTTACGTATGTTGAACCAGCCTTGATTCCTGGGATAAAACCCACTTAGTTGTGATGTATAATTTGTTTGATGTGTTGCTGGATCTGTTTGTTAGGATTTGTTGAATATTTTTGCATCATTATTCATTAGTGATATTGGTCTATAATTTTCTTTCCTTGTTGGGTCTTTTTCAATTTTGGGTATCAAGGTGATGTTTGCTTCATAGAATGTGTTGTGTAGTATTCCTTCTTTTTCGATATTTTGGAAGAGGTTAAGTAGTATAGATACTAGTTCCTCTTTAAAGGTTTGATAGAATTCTGACATGAAGCCATCTGGTCCTGGGCTTTTCTTTTATTTTGTATAGTTGATGCTATTTTAGACCTTGATATAGGCCTATTCAACATTTCCACTTCATTCTAGCTAAGTCTTGGAAGGTGGCATGCTTCCAAGTTTGGCTGATTTCCTTCAGATTTTCATATTTCTGAGAATAGAGTTTCTTGTAATATTCGTTAAGGATTTTTTGAATTTCGGAGGGGTCTGTCATTATTTCATCTTTACTAGTTCTGATTGATGAAATTAGAGATTTTACTCTTTTTTACTTAGTTAGGTTGGCCAAAGGTTTATCTATTTTATTGATCTTTTCAAAAAAACCAACTTTTTTATTTATTGGTGTATTGTATAATCCTTTTATTTTCAATTTCATTTAATTCTGCTCTAGTTTTGGTTATTTCTCTTCTTCTTCTGGGTTTGAGATTGGAGTGTTATTCCTTTTCCAGTTTCTTGAGATGTCCCATTAAGTTGTTAACTTTCTCTCTTTCTGTTTTCTTCAGGAAGGCTTGCAGTACTATAAATTTCCCTCTTAGGACTGCTGTTGCAGTAACCCAGAGGTTCTGATAACTCATATCTTCATTATCTTTTTGTTCCAAAAATTTGATAAATTTCCTTCTTGATCTCATCTCTGACCCACCTATCATTCAGCATAAGGTTATTTAGCTTCCATGTTTTTGTATGAGTCTGCAGATTCCTATTGTTAGTGAGTTCAAATTTTATTTCATGATGGTCTGAGAAGATGCAAGGAATAATTTATATTCTTTTAAATTTTCTGAGGTTAGACTTGTGACCTAAAATGTGGTCAATTTTGGAGCATGTTCCATGGGCTGATGAGAAAAATATGTATTCAGTTTTGTTAGGATGAAATATTCTGTAGATGTCCGTTAAATCCAAATGCTGAATGATTAAGCTTAAATCTAAAATTTCTTTGCTAAGCTTCTTGTTGGAGGATCTATCCAACACTGCCAAAGGAGTATTAAATTCTCCAACTATGATGGAGCTGGGAGAAATCAAGTTGCTCATGCCTATTAGACTATCTCTTATAAATGGAGGTACATTCTGGTTGGGTGCATAAATATTAATAATTGAGTATTACCCTTAACAAATATAAAGTGACTATCCTTGTCCTTGCTTACTTTGTTGGTTTAAAACCTATTGTATCTGCGAATAAAATTGCAACACCTGCTTTTTTCTGCTTTTTATTTGCCTGGAATATAGATGACCATCCCTTTACCCTGAGTCTATATTTGTCTTTAAGGTAAGATGAGATTCTTGTATGCAACCGCTATCTGGCCTGAGTTTTTGTATCTAGTCAGCCAGCCTGTGCCTATTTAGGGGGCAATTTAAGCCATTCACATTGATTGAGAGTATTGATAAACCTGGTATAATTTTGGGTATTGAAATTTTTGAAAGTCCAGTGGACATCTTTAGTCCTTTCACCACTGTGGAAGTTGGAGTTTGGTCAAAATTTTCTGTGTGAGTTTACTTTTGTGGTGAAGGATTGCACTATTCATTATGCAGGATAGGTCTTGGAATATCCTGGAGAGCTGGATTACTTATGGCAAATGTCTTCAACATGTTAATCTCATTAAAGTATTTAATTTCTTCATCATAAATGAAACTCAGTTTAGCTGGATACAGGATCCTCAGTTGAAAGTTATTTTGTTTTAGGAGATTATAAGTCAGTGACCATCCTCTTCTAGCCTCAAAGATCTCAGCAGAGAGATCTGCAGTCATTTTAATATTCTTCCCCTTGTAGGTTATGGTTTATTATGTCTAGCTGCTTTCAGAATTTTCTCTTTCATATTAACTTTAGTGAAGTTAATTATGATTTGCCTGAGGGATGCCTTGTTTGGGTTGAGTTGTCCTGGGGTTCTGAAACTGTCTGCTATCTGAATTTCAGAATCTTTTGGCATGTCTATAAAGTTCTCTTTCATAATTTCATGAAGAAGAGCCTCTATGTTTTGTAAACCAACTTCGTCGCCTTCAGGGATTCCTATAAGCCAAACATTAGTTTTCTTCAAATTATCCCAGAGGTCTCTGAAAGGGTGATCCATTTTTGCTCTCCATTTTTCTTCATCTTTGAGTGCTTGGGCAAGTTCAAAAGCTTTGTCTTCAATGTCAGAGATTCTTCCTTCTGCCTGTTCTATTCTATTACCGAGGTGTTCTACCGTATTTGTCAGATCTTTAAGGGCTCCAGCCTGTTGCCTCAGTGTCTCATAATCTTTGGTCATTTTATCTTTGAAATTATTGAATTCTTGAGACAGATTTTGAATAATTTGAAATTCTAATTCTTTCCGCCTCCCGACCGGCGGGCGACGGCAGTTTGGGGAGTCGGCGTATGAAAGGAAAAGACAAACAAGACAAGACAGACACACTGGGGAAGGGACTGAGCCGAAGCTGTTTATTTTAGGGAAAAATACAAATTATATAGGGTTAGTTGATGGGGAGGGGCAATATATCACAGTATAACTAAATAAGGTAAGGAATGTAGCTTTAAGTACAGGATAGGTTGAAATACATAGGAGGGCAGAGGGCTATGCGGATGTAGGAATAATGATAAAAGACTAGTTTTTACTGTCTCTGGTCTTATTTATTGTTTCCTTGAAGCACTTCCTCTTGCAGGAGATTAGAATTCTCATTAGAATTCTTGTTAACCCTTACAAATTCTCTCCTTTCCTCCATTGTGTTAATCTTATTTACTATCCAAATTCTGAATTGTATTTCTGACATTTCAGCCATCTGTTTATGGAAGGGATCTTCAATTGCATCTGCCCCATCCTTCCTTGGGGGAGTTGATTTGCTCTGGTTATTCACATTACCAGAGTTTTTCTGCAGATTCCACCCCATACTGAATTTGCACTGTTTGAGGATCATCCCCAAACCGTTCCACCAGTGGCTATCACTGGAGAAGAGACTGGCTTCCTTTGGTTTCCCAGAGAGATAGGGCGTATCTGTGTGGAAAAGCCTCAGGAGTGTGAGCCTTATTGTTCTAGCTGCTGTGGCTGTTGCTCTTCACCGCAGGGTACCGCCTCTCCAGTGTGGTTCCCTCTCCACTGACTAACTGACTGTCCTCTTGCAATTCTCAGGCACCTGGCCTGGGGTCCAATAATGTGCAGCTCGATTAGTCCTGAGAGTCACCCCGTGGTGGTGCAAAGCACCCAGCAGCCCTGGCATGGGGGATGAGGTGGCTGGATAAGCCCCAAGGGACAGCCCCCAGTGGCACAAAGTGCTTAGCAGCCCCAGCACAGGGAACACGGTGGCTGGGTCAGTCCCCGGGGCAGCCTGCTGTAGCACTGAGTGCCTAGCAGCTGTGGTGAGGGGAACACCATAGCTCCATCAGTCCTGGGAGAGGGCTTGGGGCAGGTCAGAGTCCCAGCAGCCTCAGTGCATGGAATGTGGGCCTCAAGTAATTCTCTGGCTGCAGGGCCAGGACAGGGTGCTTGGTCCTGCAGAGGTGAAGGGATGCTACTCTTGGGACTTCTCTTACTGTGTCTTCAGGCAAAGGGGGAAAGGTGGACTGGAAATTCAAGATGGCAGTGAAAAGTTAGTTTAATTTTTCTGCCTGACAACAGGGTGTTTGGAGTCTCAGCAGGGTCCAGTTAGGGGAGTAGACCCCACTTCCTGCATTTCTCACACATGGGTGTCTTTATAGATCCTTAGTTCACCTCTCTCCTGTAGGAAACTTTCAGGACCAGACGAAGAGAAAACAAAGAGAAAAACACAAGTTTCCCAGGGGAGGGGATGGACACTTTTCCTTTGGGATATATTATGTACCTGTAGATTGCTTTCTAGGAGTCGCAACTTGCCTCATCAGAGGTGTCCTGCAGATATCACTATTCTCTCTTGGCTGGGCTCCCAGTCTTCAAATTTGTTGGGTATTTTCTGGACTTTATCCTTCCTTCAGGATGGGAGCTTCTGTCAGAGGCTGATACCTGTTGGCCATCTTGCCCCACCCTCTGTGAGCAATTTTAGCAATAATCTCCAAACTTTTGAGAGCACAATTTCTTTTCTTTTCTTTTCTTCCTTTTTTTTTTTTTTTTTTTTTTTGAGACAGAGTCTCAAGCTGTAGCCCTGAGTAGAGTGCCATAGCATTGCAGCTCACAGAAACCTCAAACTCTTGGGCTTAAGTAATTCTCTTGCCTCAGCTTCCCAAGTAGCTGGGACTACAGGCACCTGCCACAACATCCAGCTATTTTTTGGTTGCGGTTTTCATTGTTTGGGAGGCCCAGGCTGGATTCAAACCCACCAGCTCCAGTGGATGTGGCTGGTGCCCTAGCCTCTTCAGCTACAGGTGCCGAACCAAGAGCACAACTTCTTAATATAAATAAGTTATATGTGCATGTTATAAATTTACTATTAAAAGTGTATATTAGTACAATATAAAACATCAAGAAAGTAGAAATTTTAAAGGTAAATTAAGTTAAATAATTAAAAATTTGATTTTATAAACATACAACTGTTTTGTGTTCATTAAAATATGAGCAATTTTTTAATTTAGGCATTTTGTTTTGAGATATTCAGAGAATATAAATGGTACAAAATAGTTTTACAATCATTACCCATTTTGTTATAAAACATAATAAATATGTGTTTCATAGGTTTTCCATTCACAAAATTAATCAGATTGATAATTCTTGTATACTTTGTACCACAAGCTTCAAATTCTGTTTTAATAACTTTCCAACGAAGGATAGTATAAATAAATGCAAATTAGTTTACATTTGCCATTTATCTCTAAGTCCTTATTTAGTTACAGATAAATACACAACTTAACTCATAGGTTATAGTTCATTCTCATACACATTACTATTATTAAAGTAATTACAGCTGATGAGAAATTTTTTGTCTACAAATATTAGAATCATTTATATTTTATATAGTGTTTGATAGTGTTTGCTACCAAGAAATAAATTTTGCTTACCATCACATTGCTCATTTTAGCCATTTTTATAGTGGTAGAAAACACAAATACTTTCTATGAATATTGTTCTTTTATTATTTGGTAAGGAATATAAAGACACTTTTTATTACATTTAGTGGAAAATTTAAATCTCCCTATTGACTATCACATAGCTAACAATATTATAAAGAAAATTGAATAGATTTATTTTATTTTATATATTTACTTCTTTAAAATTTTTTTTATTATTATTTCAAAATATTAAGGGGATAAAGAATGTTTTTGGTTACATGGATCATTTTTATAATGCTTGAGTGCCAGTCACCCAAACAGTGTTCATAGTACCTGTTAGGTTGGTTTTCCTCTTCCCTTCCTCCCCCTCCCACCTAGTTGATTTCCATGGAAAATAGTATAGAAATTCCTCAAAGAACTAAAAGTAGATCTACTAGTCAATTCAGCAATCCCACTATTGGATATTTAACCAAAAGAAAAGAAGACTTTACATCAAAAAGACACCTGCACTTGACTGTTTACTGCAGCACAATTCACAATCACAAAGATGTGGAATCAATCTAAGTATCTATCAATTCATCAACAGATTAATAAAATGTGGTATATGTAAATTGTGGAGTACTACGGAGCCATAAAAAGATAAATTAATACATTTAGCAACCATCTGGATGGAACTGGAGACCATAGAAAGAATAGAAAACAAATACCATAGGTATATTTACTCTTTAAATATATTTTCTAACCAACTTGACTTCACAGTGTCACTAGATAATACATCAAGGCACAATATGGATTGATAATAATAATGGAAGTAAATCCACATAGTAAAAATGCTACTCAAAAATTTAGAATGTTTTTAGCCTACTTATTGTCCCATCTGACAGTTCAATGTTCTTTCACTATGTAATTGAGCTGAAAGAGTTCCTACTATGTGTAGAATTGTTGTTCTGCAATTTTATAGTCATTGATGTAAGTTTTAATATTTCAAATTACCTTCAAGGTTTGCACAGAAAAATCCTTTTTTATAGATTCCTTACAAGATTTTTGAGAACAAATTGAGCAAAAATAAGATAATATAATCTTTAATTCTTTCTCTTCTCCTCAATTGGGCACCTAACTTGCAGTAGATAGCATTATGTTTAAAGCAGACGAATGTGAAGATAACTGCTTTCAATCCCTCTGCCTTTTGGTTAACTCACACTTTCCTCAGAAAACTTCAAACACCATGTGTGATGTATGACATGACCAGGTAACACCCAGATTGAATTATGTCATGAGAAATAATCTGTTTGTTAAATATGAGTAAAGCTTTTTATTAATTTATCTTTTCTAATACAAAGAGAAATGAGTAGATATTTTTATTTTTGTTTTCTTACTTGATTTTCTATGGCCAGATTTACATATATTCACCCTAATTTGAAAAATGGATTTAAGCAACTCAGTCTTCTCTTTTGGATCAACTATGGATTCTGACCCAACATATATTCTCCCATACCCTTTACTGCCTAGATTAATAGTTCTTTATTTCCTGTTTAAATATTCTCCTTAAGGCATTGACTAAAATGCTATGATTTTTGAAATATTTTTCCCTGTCTTGAATGTTTAACACTCTCAATTTATGTTCCCTTTACTAAATTTTCATTGGTATCAGGGATTGTGTTTATTATGCACTTCTACCCCTAGTTTAATTTCTTACTTTTGGTGGATTTGATGAATTTTCTATTCATAATGTTCTTCAACTCTTTGGTATTGAATATGCTCTTCTTTGATTTCCTCTAAGTATTTTCCTGGGGGACAAATTTAACCTTTCTAAAGTCAAATTAGTTTTCTGACATCGTAAGTACTTACTGTGTAGATATTGTTCTATGAAATAACAGAACTATTCACAAGTTGTTCATAAAGAGGTTAAAATGAAGTCTTGGAGATAATTATTGGATTCAGTAAGTCTCAAACCTTTATTTTATTTTAATTTTATTTCAGATTAATATGAGGGTGCAATTAGGTTACCTTGTTTGCATTTGTTAGATAATGCCCAAGTCGTAGTTGTGCCCCTCTCCCAGGAGATGTGCCATAAACCCTGACATTGTGCTAGTTAGGGGGTACTTACCCAAACTCCCCTCTTCTGCTCTCCTGATCATCCTTTCTCTCCCCACTTGAGTTTAATAGTGTTTTTCCCATGTGTGGGCATGTATTTGTTCATCTACTGGTTTCTTTAGTAGTGACTATATTGGATACTTGCTCTTCAATTCTTGTGATACTTTCTTTACTAAGTACAATATGCTGCAGCTTCATCCAGGTTAATACAAAAGATGTAAAGTCTCCATCTTTTTTATGGCTGAGTAGTAGTATTCCATGGTATACATTTACCAGTTTATCCATTCACAGGTTGATGGGCACAAACAGAGCACCTCCTAGACACATTATAATGAACCAGGCTGAGGTCGAAATGAAAGAGAAAATTCTGCAATCACCCAGGAGTAAGCACCAATTGACCTACAGCTGCAGGGGCAGATCCATCAGGGTGATAGCTGACTTCTCAGCTGAAACTTTACAAGCTAGAAGAGATTGGCAACATAGTTGCATCACCAATGACAGTGTATACAGAGTTTGAAAATACTGTCTGAAAATTTTCTGCATCAGAATCAAATGTGTTTGGAATAAAAATTAGGGACTTGGAATGGCACAATGAGAAGATAGTGGAAGCTCTCCCCAATTCAAAGCAAAAATCTGACTAGAAACTTCTAAAAGAAAATGTTTACAATCTCAGGAAATTTTCCTAGGGTATATAGAAAATTGAGAAACATTCATTCAAGAAAGTCTACTTAATCTTGATGAGAACAGTAAACCTGTGGTTTTAAGCCAACACTGTTACCTCCCTCCTGTCCCTTTCCCAGCCCTCAAATATGAAAGCTCTGCCTTAAGCAGGTGTCAGCAAGAAGACAGGGCACCTTCTCCCCCACAGCTTTCAGTCTAGGCTACGGTTTTAGATGTGGGCCACTACAAAAGTTTTGAGACAGATCATGTTATGGTCCATTATTTAACTCCCAAGAAACACAGTCAATAGCATCCTTTCTGATTCACTGGGGCAAGTTCTGATTCAGCCATGTAAATTTCAGCTTGCCTGGATTATCTGCCTTGCCTGGAGGACTTCATTTGTCTGCACAGATTTTACCTTTCTTGTGATACCTATTTTGAGAAAATATCTCAAAACTTTCCTAATGACTCATGTATGGGGAAGGGTAGGTCCTGCAGAAGCTTGATTCCTTATTAGCTCCAAGGAGAGAACTGAGATTATCTTTCCCCATCTGGCATGTGAAGCCAAAACTCTACTTCAGATGTGGCAGGTTGAGAATAGTAGGAGTCTCTCATCACCTCTGTTCTCTAGCTTGCAGAGCAGAAGTTTGTGCTAGAAAGGGCAAGCTGAGATGACCAGGGATTCTGCTCCCCCACTGCCCACTCATAGAGAAGGGTGATCAGTTTGGGAGAAGCAGACAGCTGCAAGAAACAAAAGCAGAGAAATGTAGGATTGCTCCCTTTTCTCACCTTCCAATGTCATGTGTCTTTCACTAGTACAAACTTATAAGCATTAAGTGAGTTTGGGACCTGTAATTTCCCAGCTTATCACTCTCTATTATGGAAAGGAGACTAAAAGAAGTAACGTGGGATTGAAAGTCCATGGGCAAAGATTCAGAATGTTCCCCTTTGTCTACACAGTATCTGTATCTAAACTTCCAAAGAATGATGAACTTCAGTCTAAAGATGCATCTATCCTGGATACACATTAACTTTCTTCCTCCTTTTCTCCAAGTGGAAAGACAAAAATTCCCTTTGCTTACTGTATCCATTTTGATGTAGTATTGGTATATTTTCTAATTGGGTCATAATTACTCATGAAAATTCTATGACTTTAAGACCAAATTGTAAAGTTAATCACCATCTCTTTGAAGGGACAAATAAAAGAGAAAATAAAAAAAGAGGGAACTAGGAACTTGTAAACAAATATACTTAGGAAAAAGTGTTCTTGGTTCTATAATCATTTTGTTAATGGATTGTGAGACTCAATATTCACAGATTCCCTCTTTTAGTGCCTATTGCAATCTTTTTTACCTTTATTCAGATCTCTGATGATGGTGATTCTTCACTTGTAGAATGAATCAAATTTTTATTTTTCTTGAGTCATGTATTTTTCACTTACTTTTACTACTTGATAGAGCAAAGCACGTAGGTTTCAGATATGGTCTTTCTTAACCTATTGTATAATAATAATTCTGGTACGCCTTGGTAATTGAGATCAATTATTTTAACCAGTTTAATAAGCTATAAGCTATTTTCTGTTTAATCAGAGGCCAAAGGAAACTGAAAATCTTAATAAATATTTTCACTTTCAAAGTAATGGAAAACTATTTCATTCTCTAGTTAAAAAGATTTATTTATTGGAAACTATGATCTGTAAAGAGTACAGAAAACAAAAATTTATTAATGTTATTTGAAATATACATAGGAAAATATTTTTAGTTCAAAAAGCATATATTTTGTAGTTAGGTATATGATCTGATTTGGGGTCTAATATTTAAAATTTCTGTGGGCAAGTCTGTTAAATTTTGTAATGCTCAGTTTTGTTTCCTATTAATAACATTATATAGCAGTAATATTCTCTATTTTCATCTTGTGAAGATAGGTTCATGCAAAGTGCCTCATATATGAATATAATTCAATAAATAAAATATAATTTAATTGATATACAGACATAAAATTACAGCAAGGAAAAATGATACATTATAATAGTTCATATTTGGAGGAAAAGTTATAATATTTTATTGCATATATTCTTATGTATGGAAGAATTGTAATTCCCCCAAATGTGGCTTATTTTTGGTTCATAATCATATATCTTGATGTCATCGGATGGTGATGATGATGAAAACAATAATTATGTTGCTTTTAATGATTATAATATTTTAGTTAAAAGGTTGATTTGGAACTCTCATGCTTGGTCTTTATCTTTCTTAATGCTTTCTTCATGTCTTTATTTCTGAATGTGTAGATGATTGGATTTAAAAGAGGAGTAAAAATTGTATAAAACACAGACAGGAGTTTATCAATGGAGACACTGCTGAATGGCCACATATAGATAAAGATGCAAGGTCCAAAGAACAGTACCACCACTGTAATGTGAGCTGAAAGTGTAGACATTGCCTTAGAAGACCCCCTGGAAGAGTGATGCTTGACAGTCATCAGGATGATGCCGTAGGAGATGAACAGAAGGGTGAAACAAAACAGAGAGAGCGCCCCGCTATTTGCAATGACTAATAGCTCCAGGATGTAAGTGTCTGTGCAGGCAAGTTTGATCACTCGAGGCAGATCACAAAAAAAGCTATCAACAACATTGGGACCACAGAATGGCAAAGTCACTGTGAAACCCATTTGACTCATAGTGTGCACAAAGCCAGTGGTCCAGGAGAGAAGTGCAAGTCTGATGCAAACACTGTGGCTCATAATATGTTTGTAATGGAGGGGCCTGCATATGGCAAAGTATCTATCAACTGCCATAGCTACAAGCAACATCATCTCACTTCCACCTAAAAGGTGAAGGAAAAACATTTGAGTCATGCAGCCCTCATAGGAGATGGTCTTATATTCACTAATTAAGTCATAGATCATCTTAGGAGTAGCAAAGGAGGCCAGAGACATATCAATAAAGGAGAGGTTGGCCAGTAGGAAGTACATGGGAGAATGCAGTTGAGGATCCAGTTTCACTACAAAGATAATAATGAGGTTACCTAACATGATAGATATGTAGATGATGGAAAAAAATAAGAAAAATAAAATCTGTAACTCATGAGACTCTGTGAGTCCCAACAAAATAAACTCAGACACCGTGGAGTGATTTTGTTTTTTCATTTGTATGGTTGTTGACATGTGTTACCTAAAACAAAATCAAAATAGATTAAATTCGTGAGATACAATTGAGACATGAAATGCATAACTCCAGATAATGCTCGCTTAACTCCACTTCTTAATATTCACTGAAATGTGCAAAAAGAATTAAAAAGTATTTATGATTTATAAACATCATAAATCTAAAATTTTTTAAAAAGTAGACATAATTTCTTCCATTATCACTTCCCTTATTTGTGTGAGGTTTATAAACAATTGAATGAAAGGTATTTTGTCATGATAAATAAACATTTTAGTTTTACTAATTACTATCATAAGAATGGCACAATTAATGTACAAGTATATATCTATTTACATGTGAAAGATTTTTTTCAAACTGAGATCAGTAGACATAGAAATACTAGATCATTTTTAACTAATGAAATAATCCCAAAATTCTGAACTAAAGGTTGTACAAATTTATACTGCTGCTTCCTCTCAAAACTTAGTTTTGTGGGGTTTTTTTTGCAGTTTTTGGCCAGAGCCAGGTTTGAAATTGCTACCTCCAGTATATGGGGCCAGCGCCCTACTCCTTTGAGCCACAGGCGCTACCCAAAAACTTAGTATTTTTTAGCTATCATTATAACCACTATTTTTTATTGTAGGAATGCAAGAATCGCTTAATATTATAAAATACAAATATGACAGTTGTCTTTAAATTTATTGGTATATTCAGCATGTTCCTAGTTTGAAGTCTGTCTTGCGGGAGTTTTTTGAAAGTTACAAGGTGATTCTAAAATGCAAAAGACAGATTAGCTCAGGCAATCTTGAAGAATGAAGCTAGAGAATTTATAATATTGAATATTAAGACCTACTATCCAACTACATAATGAGACGGTTTGATGTTGGCTCGAGGATATAAAAATAAACCAGTGAAGCTGAAAATAATAAGAAAAGCTCTACTTAATAACAGCAACAAATAACATACTAAATCACATTTAGAAGATAGTAACAGAAGGGTTCATTTGTCAGCATGCTGGGTCGCATTGTAATACATTAGCTGGGTCTAATGGCTCTTCTTTGGAAAGGAGTCACTTCCTCATGTTAGAATTGTACAATGTTAATAAACGCCAGCTGTTTTCTTTGTCATATTCTCCTAAAATACTGACTTGAAAATTCATATTGCTTAACTTCTAAGCTTGCTCTAAGCTTCCAAATTGGTTCTTAGGTTTGCCAGATTAAAAAGTAGACTAGATAGCATGTGAGATTTCTTTCCTGGGGCACATTACAATGCTGTTCACAACAGTAACCTGAATTTCATGCTTCTCCCTGAGATGATGAAAGCAGGAAAAACCTTGCTAAGTTTTTACTTAAAGTTTCCCTGGTAAATTCTGCCTTCTGATGTTGGACTATGCCATGTGGCTCAAGGGTGCTGCCTTCATGCATCCTGACATGACTTTATAGGATTACAGCATTTCAGAGTGAGGATTCAGATGAGGAAGAATGAAACAACAGATACTATTGTCCAGACCTAGACACAAATACTTATGCAAATGTGGTATTTGAGAGGGATATGCTTTCAGTCAGTAAGAAAAATATTTAGTAATGATAAAAAAGAGTAATAAACTAGTAATTGGTGGAGGCTTGGTAGATCCTAGCCTCACTTCTGATAAGAAAATAAATTTCTGATAAGAAGCAAAAGATTTACATCCATAAAAATAAAACTATGATATTAGTAAAAACAAACATGGTTAAATATTATTTTAACATAAAGTGATAAAAAGAATTCTAGACATAAAACTAGAATCCATGAAGATAATGACTCAGATGTTTGACTATGGAAGTGAAATAATAGTGAACACAGGAAAAAAGTGAGGCTATATGTTCAGTATATGAAACAAAGAAATGTTAACCCTGATTTATAAATAACATGTAGCATTAAGTAAGAACAGGTTAAAGAAACGATGGAAAAGTGGGAAGTCCTATGGATTGTTTAATTCACAGAAGTACAAATATCTGAGAAGACAGTAGTGGTCAACCCTGATTATAATTAAAAAGAGAAAGTTAAAAGAACAAAATACACAACTTTATCACATTAAAAGTATAAATTCAATTTTGGTTAGGGTATGAAATGAGGACTTTCCCACTTTTCCATTGTTTCTCATATACCACTTTTTAAACATTGACATGATTTTCAGGGGAGAAATTGGCACTTTATCTTATATTTAAAAATTTTGCAACAAAGTTTAACAAAGAACTTCTACTTCGAAGATAAAATTTTCAAATAAAAATGAACAACAATGCTCCTTGTTCAAATAAATGAAATCTTAGAGAGCACCCCAGAAGCCCATCATTAAGTACATGATTTAAAAAAAGAAATCTCTATTGCTGATATAAAAATGTATGATGTATCATTAAAATTTAAAATGTTAGATTTTAGATTATGATAACATTTAATAAAAAATTATGCACCTATGCATATAAAATTCATAAAAATCTAAAAGAACCATAAATTCACTAAGCTATTAGCAATGCTTATCCCTGGGTATATTTGCTTATGGGACTGACATGAGATTCTAATTTTTGTAAATTTAACATCTATAACATTTATAGACCCAGCAGGGATGTTTGCAAGCCATATCCCCTACAGACCAGGCTTCGAAGAAAAGTAGGAAACTTACTCAGATAAGAGATTTAGTGATTGGTTTAGCTGACCTGTTTTTCATTCTGCCTTGCTTAGCTTATTTCTGTTTTTCTCTTTTTCTGGGGGTGTTTTCTCTCGCCAAGAATGGGGTCTTCAGTCTCGATTCTGCATGCAATATTATCCCTTATTTTATACATAGCAATAAAATAATTTTTAAAATGTCCTGAAAGTAACTTGAAGTTTGTGAGGATAACTAGCTGTGCTAAAATATTTAGTGTTGCAGCATCTCTAAAAACTCAGGTTGACAACTATTGATTTGGAACTCTATCACAGATAATCTTGATTGAAATATATTCTACATCATGTATCAATTTAAAAATTTTGTTTATAATTGACACAGTAATTATACATATTTATGGGGTACATGGCAATGATTCAATATATGTATACATTGTATAATTTTCAGTTCAGGGTAGTTAATATGTTAATCATCTCAAATGTTTGTCATTCCTTTGTGATGATAACTTCCAAGATCCTCTTTTCTAGCTATCTTGAAATATTTAATGCACTGTTAAGAGCCAGTCATCCTACTATGTACTAGGACACCAGAACTTATTCTGCCTGAGTATATCTTTGTATCTGTTGACCAACCTCTACCTATCCCTCTCTCCCACTCCCTTCCCAGCCTCTGATAACTAAAATTCAACTTGCTACTTCTACTGAATTAACTGTTTTAGATTCCACATATAAGTAATATCATTAGTATTTCTCTTTTCTGTGCCTGGTTTATTTCACTTAGCATTATGTCCTCCAGGTTCCTTCATATACCAAAAAACCCTGAATTTTATTATTTTTTTATAGCTGGATAGTATTCCATTGTGTATATACCACATTTCCTTTATCCATTTATCTGCTGGTGGACAATTAGGTTGATTCCATCTCTTGGCTATTATGTATACTCCTTCAATATATCTGAGAGTCAGGTATCTCTTCAACCTATATCAGCTTTGGACCAAGCAATTTGATCAGGAAGTCAGACATTAAGGTGTCCTATAAAATGAGAGTAATTATACTATCTTGCTTTAATAAGAATAGTTAGAATGCCAAATAGATGAAAGAAACTCAAAAATTCAGTAGCAGAGTCATACATTACCTAACAATTTGTACCCTCATATTAATCTGAAATAAAAAAATAGAAATTTAAAAAATTAAAAATAAATATGATCTTTAGGGTAAAAGTGACTTTCAAAACATTGGGAAATTATTTGGAAATAAGACTAGGTAGCTTTAGAAGAGTTAGAGAAAACTAAATTTAAATGTTTTGAATATTTAAATGATAATACATAAGAGATGATCCTTATTCTTAGGAAATAGAAATTTAGAAGTAAATAATAATTTAAAAAAAGAACTAGAAATATGCAAGTTATAATATACATAGAACCAGAAATATGCAAGTTTATAATACTGGGTTAGTGAAACTTTTTAAAGTATCATGATAAATGTGGAAACCATAAAGGTAAGATTAATATATTTTATTCAGTGAAAATGAACAGCATCTCTCTTATCTTAAAAACAAACAAAATTGCAAGGATAGAGGCCGAATTGGGGAAAAACAGCCACATATATTATGTCCTTAACATCAAATTCTTATACAACTATAATGAAAATTTCAAGAGCCTTATATAAAAATAATAAGAAAAGATAAAAATGCTTAAGAATATATACAAATATTTGAACAAGTGAAAAATAATACTTTCAGTAGAAAAGGCCATGTACATCATAGGGTTTTAGTGATTTGTTTTGGATGATAAAATTACATCTCATTATATTTTTCTATACCTCTTGATATCTCACAAATATTCTGCAGTAAACATGTCTTACTTTTGAAATTCTAAAAAAAGGATTTTATTTAACAAAATCCAAGAATAAAATATTTCAGGTTTGTTCCTTCCATACCTCCTACTGGCTTTGGAAGTCACTGAGCTGCTTTAGGAGTTTTTTCACTGGGTTCCGCTTTATTCAGTCTTCTTTATGTTCCAATGCCAATAATGGAGAAATCCTTTCATTTTGAAGTTGTATAAGAATAACATAAGAAATGTGTCAGTAATGACCCTGGGAAAACCTTGCATCTTGTAATTAACTCCCTTAGCAATTAAAGGTCATGCAGCTGGCAAGTTAGAATTTTTGGAGTCTCTTATTAGCTTTTCACCATAAAGAAGACACAAAATAAGGCATTACAAACCAGAAAAAATACCCATGTTTCCATGTATAGAGAAGATTATAAAAGCTGGATGTCTATTTAAAACTTAGATAACATTGAATTTTCAAGTGTCTGAAGAATTTAGAAAAACAATATAGATATGAGATTAATTGTATTGTAGTTCACTAGGAATTATAGAAAATTCACAAGGAATTATAGAAAATTATTATAATTCACAAAGAATTATATAAGCATTTCTTTCTTTAATATTATCATCTAAATAAAGATTAACAATTTAATTGGAAATATTGGAAACAACTATTTCCTAAGAGTCACATCCCTTTGATACTTGACTTTCTCTTTGTAATTTTGCTCTGTAATTAGTTCCTCTTGGATTTGGGAGTTCTGCTGGAACTCCATGATTAAAATGAAAGAAATTTGCTGTTCTTAATTGTTCTTAGCCAGCAAAGAAAAGCTAACTAATTTCTTGTTTCTCAGTTTGATGCCTATGTTTATTATGTCAACGAATGACCTATGTAACCAATTATTTTGTTCAATTATGTTGTGATTTCAGTGGAAAACCTGGTCAATAGCATCCAAAAACTACTTTTTTGTTGTTATCTCTGAATTGGTAACTTCATTTATTGATTACTTATATACTCATCAATTAGACTTTTTAAAGAAAATAGCATACCTGTCTAAAAGAGTTGATGAAATGGAACCATCTTTCTTTTCTTAGTTCTATTTTTCTCCTCTGGTGGCTGACTATAAATATGTCTTTTCATCTAGCACTTCCTATGCTTGCATTTCTTTCTCTTCTTCTATCAGGAGATAAAAATCAACTCCCAATACAAGTTTATAAATTTGTTTCATAAAAATATTAAAAAGATACAAAATGACCTTTATAAAACATGTGAAAGGTTGAAGATGAATCATAATATCAGCATGTATTAACTCATCACTCATATGAAGAAAAAACTGTTCAATTTCTTTCATTGCCTTCTGTAATTTTATCATTTTGAAAATAAATTATTGAATTTTTGATATATTTCCAATATGTGCTTATTTATTTTGTGTGAAGAAATATTTGAAAGACTTCTTACAGATTATGATATCAATATGGTTTGAGTTGTATTTATAAACAAATTTCACTCTTTTCAATGTAGCCAGTTAAAGTCTAAGTCCCTTTTTATGCCCCCAAATAAAATTGCTTCTGAGATATCCTTTGGGTATCTCTAATATACTTATCACCCAAGGTTTTCATTCTGCTTCCTTATTCTAGACACAAACTACATTCTTTTTTTTTTTTTTTTGTCAAGGATTATCATTTTCACAGAGGCTTCCTTTGTCAACAAATACTGTACAAAGATGATATGTAACTTATTCCTGTTTTGTGCAACATATGCATAGATCCAGTATCTTACATGTGCAGTTAAATGATTTTTATACATGTAGTGTAAACAAAACCCAGATCAAAAATCAAACTAATTTTACATATGTGGGGGAAACAGAGCCTGGAAAGAGGCATGAGACAACTTTAGGGATAGCTCTGATTGTTCTGTCAACATTTACTCAAATTGTCAAATAAATCAAATTAAGTAGTATGCACTATTTTATGACTGTATTTGTAAGTTATAGTGTCTGGGAGTCCATATCATATCAGAATTTGTTCTGTACACATTTTAGTATATTCCATTGTATGATATACCACACTTTTTTTTTAATCCATTCACCTCTTAAACACTTGCATTGCTTCCAAAGTTGCTATAAACATTCTTGCACATTTCTTATGGATAATTTCCCTTAGGTATATACCTCAGAGTTAAATTACTCAATGATGGGATAACCATGTCTATTAGAAACTGCCAAAGTGCTCCATGACTTTACACTCCCACAGCAACATCTGTGTTTGAGTTGGTCCACATCCTTTTAGACTTTGACATTCTCAAATTTTAGCTATTTTGTTGGCTACATAGCAATACTTAATTGTGAAAATAATTTGCACTTCCCTGACTTTTAATCATGCAGAACACCATTTTATACTGTTATTAACCATTTGAACATTCCCTTTTGTGAAGTACCAATTTAACTCTTTTGCCCAAATCTCAAACTTGACAACTTAGATGAGATAAGAAAATTTCTCAAAAGCATAATTACACTACTAAGAAAAGAAGAAAAAAATTGTGTATTTATAAAATAAATTAAAGCCATAACATTGAATGCTCCTTGAAAAAATGCAAGAACAGTTGATTTCACTGAAGACATTTTCTAGAAATTTAAATGAGATAATGCAAACTCAAAGGAAGAAGGAACACATCACAAATAGTTGTAGTGGTCTAGAATTAAACTGATAATAAATCTAGCAAGGATATGAAAGCTGCACAAGATATGACAAACACATGAACACAGTCATAGAAACCTTATATATTAGACATATAAAATGAAGCTTATGGACATGGAAATTAATGGCTCTACCTAAGTAGTTGATGTAATTTATTATTTTACATCAACCCAAGTTTCTCAGAGTAAGAAACTGGCCAAACAATATCTTTATATAGGGGGGAAAAATACATCCTCAATTGGATAAAAGTCCCCATGGCATTATCTTAAAGAAACAGAGTATAAAGCATGTCATTGCTCTTCTTTCTATTTTTGATGAGTGGGAGAATAAATTACAGAAAATTGATGGAGATCCAGGAGAAGGAGATGCCAGATCACCCCTGAGATTCACGTTACGGCACCTTCACATGAACGTGTTTTTCCTTTCTGTTAAGTGATAATGGCAGAAAAAGCTGACTGTACTGGATTTTATTCACTGAAAAAGTTTTGTAAAAACCTAGAAAGTTTACAACTATTAGCAAAAGAAAATTATTATTTTTTTTAAAGCTGAACTACTAAAACTACTTTTGCAATAAGCATGAGCTGATAACAAGTTAGGTTATAAATGTAGAAATTATACTGAAAAACTATATTTCTTTTACCAACATAAATAAGTTACCTCATTTTGAAGCCTATGACAAATAATTATACACAAGCCAAAAAGCTAAATCTTCTCTATAGCAATAAACAAGTAAATGAATGAATGAATACAAACCAAAAATGAAATAAAGTCAGTTATATTTGGCTATGGCCTTTTTTACACTTTGTCTAAAATCTTAGCAGAGACACTTAATGTGAATAATATTAAATATTGAGTGAATAAATTATATATGGATTTATACAAAGAGGTCTAACAATTAAGTTCATGAACTCATCCTAAAAATGTGGTATATGCCTAATTGGTGACTACTACCACAGTCATCATTGATGTACTCCACTCGAGAAGCTCTGCACCAACACTAATTCCTAGTCCACCTTTTGAAGCAATTTTGGAGCTTTTTCTGGAATGACCACCAGAGCCGTCCTTTTACAGTGCACAAAACAAATAGCAACAACAATGAATTCCACTCAGCAAGACACCACCACACATTGATACAAACACAGCTGTGAGTCACCACTATACCAATGTTATGTCTCCCAGAAACTTATATTCTGCATTCTACCAGCTATTTAGTACAGTTCTCTGGGCCATTAAGGAAATCACTGACCAGCAGAATTGCACAAAAGTAGGGGTCCTTGTAAGTTTAGTACCCTGACTGAGTAGCGCAATTGCACATCAACATCCCCTTCCAATGAACTTAATTCGCCTGGCCCTCATTCTCACCTATTTTGATCATTATGGGAGAAAGTTGACAACACAGAAAGGGGAAAAAACTATTCAGTGTATCAGTCAGTCTCTCCTGTATCGATATGGTCCTGGATTCCTTTTTTTTTTTTTTTTTTGAATCAGAGTCTCACTGTGTTGTCATTGGTAGGGTGTCTTGGGCTCAACCTATCCTCTTGCCTTGGCCTCCAAAGTAGCTGGGAATACTGGCACCAGCCACAGCATGTGGCTATTTTTAGAGATGGGGTCTCGCTCTTGGTAAGGCTAGTCTTGAACTCCTTAGCTCAGACGATCCACCTGTCTTGGCCTCCTAGAGTGCTAGGATTACAAGTGTGAGCCACTGTTCCTGGCCATGGTCCTGGATTCTTTTGCTACCCCTAAAATGATTGCAGATTTTCTCCAAGAACAGAGATCTTTGATGATCTTTATGCACCTCCCGAGTGGGAGTGAGATAATGTTGCTTGTACCCATGGCAATAGACAGATATGTTGCCATGTGCAAACCCCACCATTACCTGACCATGATGAACCCACAGATGCTCAGTGGGCTACTATTATCCTCCTACTTAGTTGGATTTGTAATTCATGTAGTCAAATGGTTTTCTTGTTGGATTTTCTTTTCTGTGGTCCCAATGTTGTAGACAACTTTTTATGTGATCTTCCTCTTTTGATCACAATTGCCTGCAAGGATATCTAAATTCTACAACTTCTGATCATTGATGACAGGCCTTCTGTCCTTGGTCTGCTTCCTCTTATTGTTTGTCTTGTACATAGCTATAATATACTCAGATAGGCACCACACTGTTATTGGAGCCTCTAAAACAGGGATGTCCAACATTTTGGCTTGGAAGAAGTTTGTCTTGCAACATACATTAAATACACAAACACTAATGAAAGCTGATGAACAAATAAAATATAAGATAAAATAATAAAATGGTCCGTGCATAATTTTTTGTGATATCTATCTCCACAGATGAGCAAAAAAGTCCTAAAATAATAATCCTAACAATGTAGCAGCTCATTCAGAGAACCTTTTAAAATCATTGCACTGGTCCTAATTATGCAATCACTAATATAGAAAATGTCTTTTCAAAACTATATTTTTATTATGAAAGTTTTAAAAAAGTAGGCTACATAAAACTAGTGGGATATTTGACATTGTATTTCAGAAAATAATGCATCCATATCTGGTTTGATGGAGTAGTTGTAATTTTCAGTGAGTTCTTATCATGCTCATCAGATAGTTTGGTTCTAATTTTACTCTTAATGTGCTTCATTGTTGAAAATAGTTGCTTGCAAATGTAGGTACTGCCAAAAACCAACAACATGAATATGTCAGCAGGTGTGATTGTGAAGAGCAACATGTTTCTTTCTGGGAAGATAGAACCTATAAAAGTCCAATAAAGACACATTATCAGATATTTTAAAGCTGAATGTAAAATTGCAGCTCCATTTGAAAATAGGCAGGTAACATATTTATGCCTACTGAAAATGGAGTCATATGCATCAAAATATTGATTATTTTCCTGGAAATTTTGAAATCTGTTTTCAAATCCTTGTATCAAATTGAAAAGCAAGGGTGCATATTTTTCACTGTTTTCAGGTCTGTGTTAGGCCAACATGTTGAAATGCATAAAATAGTTTACCTTAATTTAAGCTTACCATGATTTCAGTTTCATTTGGAACACTGTTATGGTTTGAAACATTGGGTTGATAAGTTGGTTTTCGCCTTGAAGACTCTTCATGAGTTAAATTCACAAAAATTCAACAGTTAAATCCACTAAAAATGCTAACTCCATAGCCAGTTTTCATCAAGTTCTGGCACAAATTTGGTTTTTGGTACCATAAACAACTTGATAACATGTCACAAATCATTAAATCTTTTCAACATTTGGTTTTAACTTAGCCGTCTTACTTCCAAAAAGTAAATAATGTCACCATAGTCAGCATCAATACTTTTAAGGAATTTCTGGAATTGGCAATGATTCACTCTTTTGGCCCTTATGAAATTCACGGTCTTGATGTTTGCATAATGTTACTAGTTTTTAAAACTTTTGCTGATAAATTTTTTAATGTACTATGCAATGATGCTTCATCAAATGTGAGTTTGGGGTGGCAATTGAATCTTCTTCTATTAATTGTACAAGTCCCTCTCTTTCACCTACCACCACTGGGGCTCTACGACCTTCTCCATCCTCTCTGCTCACATTACAGTGTGGCTCTCTTTTTTGTTCCATGTGTCTTCATAAACATATGGCACATCTGTAGATAAAATTCTTTCTGTGTTTTACACAATTTTCCACATCTCTCTTAAATCCTACTATTTATACATTAAGAAATCAAGAGTTAAAAGCAACCAATAAGAAAATAAGGACTTGACATATAAATTTAAAACATACTTTTTAGATGACACTTCAGAAGGGACAATTTCCTGTTCATACATCATTAAGGAATTTATTTTAAATGTATTTCAAGTTCTGTATGAAGAAACTGTAGGTGTAATTGGTAAAAAGCAAACATTTTGTATAATCTTTAATGATTGAAAACAGGACATCTACAGTGTGACAGCTGTACATTTAAACCCCCATCTTTGCGATTTTCTCTGATGCAAATTTGAACAAAATAAATAAGTTTCCTATCATTTAGTTTCCTCATCTACCAAACCATGTTTATATGCTTTTTTCATTAATATTTCAATATATTCAGTGAGGCTGAACTAGGACTGATCTGGCCATGCGCATTCCCTGCAGAGCTGCTGCTGTTCCCCTGCCCCCCAGTTGCCTCAGCAGGGCTGAACTAGGACTAATCTGGCCGTGTGCCAGGCCCCGTGCCACCGCTGCTGTTTCCCTGCCCCCGCCCCCCAGTTTCTCCAGCAGGGCTGAACTAGGACTGATCCAGTCACTGCTGTTCCCCTGCCCCTCCATTACCCCAGTGCCCGATAACTGGGACAAGATGATAGACACATCCTGTCTCTCTGGGCAACCAGAAGAAGGCAGCACCTTCTCTGGTGGAAGCCACTGACTGAATGGTTCTGATAAGGTCTCCAAACAGGGTAAATTCAGCATGGGGCAGAATCAGCGGAAAAACTCTGGCAACTTGAATAACCAGAGTAGATCAACTCCCCCAAGGAAAAATGAGGCAGATACAATTGAAGACCTCATCCATAAACAGATGGCTAAGATGTCAGAAATCGAGTTCAGAACTTGGATAGCAAATAAGATTAACAGAATGGAAGAAAGTAGGGAATTAGAATTTCAAGAAATTATTCAAAAGATATCTCAAGAAATTTTTCAAAAGCTGTCTCAAGAATTCAATGATTTCAAAGATAAAATGACCAAAGATTTTGAAACATTGAGGCAAGAGGTTGCAGCCCTCAAAGATCTGAAAAATATGGTAGAATCCCTTGGTAACAAAAAAAAGAGAGAGAGAGAGAGAGAGAGAGAACAGAAAGAGAGGAAGTGAACAACTTAATGGGACATCTCAAGCCACTAGAAAAGGAAGAATGTTTCAATCCCAAATCTAGCAGAAGAAAGGAAATAACCAAAATGAGAGCAGAGTTAAATGAAATTGAAAACAAAAGGATTATACAACAGATCAATAAATCAAAAAGTTGGTTTTTTGTTAAAGTCAATAAAATAGATAAACCTTTGGCCAACCTAACCAAGAAAAAAACAGTAAAATCTCTAATCTCATCAATCAGAAATGGTAAAGATGGAGTAGCAACAGACCCCTTAGAAATTAAAAAAATCCTTAATGAATATTACAAGAAACTTTATTCCCAGAAATATGAAAATATGAAGGAAATTGACCAATACTTGGAAGCATGTCATCTCCCAAGATTTAGCCAGAATGAAGTGGAGATGTTTAATAGGCCTATATCAAGTTCTGAAATAGCATGAACTATACAAAATCTCCCTAAAAAGAAAAGCCAAGGACCACATCAGAAAGCCAAGGCTTCAAATCAGAATTCTACCAAATCTTTAAAGAGGAACTAGTACCTATATTAATCAATCTTTTCCAAAATATAGAAAAAGATGGAACACTACCCAACACATTCTATGAAGCAAACATCACCTTGATCCCTAAACCAGGAAAAGACCCAACAAGAAAATAAAAATATAGACCGATATCACTAATGAATATTGATGTGAAAAATATTCAACAAGATCCTAACAAACAGAATCCAACAACACATCAAAAAAATTATACACCATGACCAAGTGGGTTTTATCCCAGGATCTCAAGGATGGTTCAACATACATTAATCTATAAATATAATTCATGACATAAGCAAATTAAAAAACAAGGACCATATGATTCTCTCAATTGATGCAGAAAAAGCTTTTTCTTTTGTTTTTTTTTTTTTTTTTTTTT
>NW_003852509.1:6313564-6328945 GCF_000181295.1 Otolemur garnettii
AAAAAGTATCCAATGTACACAGCCCTATTATGAAACTAATTTATAGCTTTCATATGAAAGCTATAACCTAATTATAGCCTAAGAATATGGGGAGGGTAGGGGGAGTAGGTGGGTGAAGGGAGGGTGATTGGAGGGATCACTTCTATGGTTTATCTTACAAGGGTACAAGTGAATCTTTCTAAGAGTAGAATATAAACGTCTTAACACAATAACTAAGAAAATGACATAAAGGCTATGTTAACGAGTTTGATGAAAATATTTCAAATTATATATGAAAACACCGCACTGTACCCTGTGATTGCCTTAATGTACACAGCTTTCATTAAACAACAACAACAACAACAACAAAAAAAGAAATTCAGTATATTCTTAATCCTTAAAACATTATTGTTATTTTGTTGTTGCTACAGGTCTTCTATGTTTCAAGAATGCACACAGGTGACACTTCACCATAGTTCTTCATCCAAGTGCTTGAGAAACTACTGCTCAGTGCTAGAAAGTTACACATTTCTGAATAAATGTGTATTACATTTTAATGTGTATGAAATTTTACTTTCTCACTTGCCACAGGCATGGTGCTTTCAACCATTCTTCACATATTTTGTGAGTCTACAGATCACCAGAAGATAAGTTCAGGGCTTCCAGAAACTAGCAGTGTGTGGATGCAGAGACTAGACTAAATTTTTTATTATGTTGTGGCACCAACAGTGCTGTTACATCATGCACAGGGTGATATAGCAGGGCAGGTGACATCTAGAGCAGGACAGATGTGAAGGTTTTCAGAAGGAGGAGGCACTTATTGTAAGCATCAGCAAGATGAGAAGAAAGACATTTCAGATAAAGGAATGTGTGTGAGAACGCATGGAAGCATGGAACACAGTGCATTGGAAGAGATATATATCATTTCATTAAGCTGATCATGGGATCTGTTGGCAAGAGATGAAATAGGGAGCAGGTCAAATGCAGTCTGCTGATATAACAGAAGACATTGGACACTCCTTGGTTCTCAAAACTATGTGATAAGGAAGTTAAAAAGACAGGAAGAAAAGCAGTAAGCTTATGAAGGAGACCATCCCTGCCCATACTTGTACATTATACTGCTTTTGCTCCAAGTTTACTCACTCCTTCTCAGCTCTGCTCAGGATATTTATCTTTGCAATAATGCAGCTAGGCCTGGAAATGAATCAAAAGGACATTTATAACAATTGCTTATAGGAAGAAATGCCCACTGTCAACTTCAGCAAAAACCCAAACAGAAGACTCATATCCTCTTTATTGGCTGGGCTCTAGAGGAGCCATTCCACAGACAGAACATAAAATGTTGAGAACTAGGAAACTAACATACCATCAGATCCCTTTCTACACTAAGGGTACCTCCTATCAGCTATAATTTATCCTGAGCAATCAATTTTATGGATAAAACATTTTATATGTAGGTTGAATTATAATATGACTACAGCTTTGAGTATATGTCCTGAAAATGCTTCATAGGCTTAGAATAGTCTAGAGTTTCATTTTTACAATAGTGTTACTGATTGGCTGATATGACTAAAAGTTTATTGAACAAATTGTCACAAATTTGTGATATAGATTATTTGTAAATTACTTCTAGGTACTCTTATGACAACTTAGAAAAAAAAATCTCCTAACTACTAGATATTTTTCCTCAAAGAGCTGGCTAATTTTCTACCATTACTTTAAAAATAATCTATCCTGTTCCCCTTGAAATTTGTGAATTGTTATCAAGTGAGTTATTAGAGGGAATCATTTTTTCCCTCTTCCAATGTGCTTGCTGCCTGTGACCAGCATGCAATTCAGACACTCTTAGACTGGTAACATGTACAAGCTCTGCCCTCCTTCCACCTTGCACTTTTTCTGCCTTTCAATTTACAGATTATTGATATTTTAAAGAGGCTGACCACAAGAACTTCAGAATTTTACAGTGTTTCTCTTCAGAGTAGCCTAGAGGTACACATCCCCAAGCCTCTGTTAGAGGCTAGAATCTGTCCTCCAGGGACAATCTCAAATTCTCTTCCTGTAAGAGTTCTCAGCTGGGGAGGTCTGTGCACTTTGTAGTTACCCTCATTAGTGCCCAGCTAAATGTTTGCTGCCCACGCTCTTTGGCCAGGTCCCTGGATTAAAATTAAGAGGAAAAAGCAGGAAGACTTTTAGGGTTGCAAGTCATAACTTCACTAGTAATAGTGTTATTTGTCTCTTCCTATTTTTGCTTCTATTTATGACTTGATTCGTACCTCCCAAGGAGGAAGGGACGATTGATACGTCAGAGAATTCTACAATCAATTCTTAGTACCAATACTAAGCATTTTTTTTCCATTTTAAAGTACAGTTTATGTGTAAAAAATTTCTGTCTTGAATGTACAGTTCCGTGCTCTCCAACAATCCATGCAATTATGTAATTGTCAAAATTATGGTGTAGAACAGTTTTATCAGTCTCCCCAATTCCCCTACATCCTGTAGTAGCCACCTCCTCCCTCCCATACCTTGATGCTGGTGTGAATGGTGTGATTTTGTTCCTAGAGTTTGTCTGTTCAATACTGTCACATAAGTAGAATTATTTAATAAACTCTTTCGAGAGTGGCTTTTTTCACTTAACATAATGTCTCTGATATTCATTCAATAGTAAGATGTTTTAATTAATGTAAATCTACATTACATTTTAATTCAAGTACACTTATTACCATTCTTCCTTCTTAGTTTGACTTAGTTATTTGTTTATTAACTAGAACAACTTTATCAAATAACATGAACATTGAGTAATCATAATTGTACTAATAGGGCGGTGCCTGTGGCTCAGTGGGTAGGGCACTGGCTTTGTCTACCGAGAGTGGTGGGTTCAAACCCAGCCCTGGCCAAAACTGCAACAACAACAACAAAAAAATAGCCAAGTGTTGTCGCGGGTGCCTGTAGTCCCAGCTACTTAGGAGGCTGAGGCAAAAGAATCTCCTAAACTTAGGAGTTGGAGGTTGCTGTGAGCTGTGATATCACAGCACTCTACCCAGGGCAATAAAGTGAGACTCTGTCTCTAAAAAAAAAAATAATAATGATAATTGTACTAATAAAAACATTGTTTTAGAAAGAAATATGACATTGACCAGAATGGACTTTCCTATCCTAGAAATAGGTTTAAGTTTGAACTTATTTGGGTTTTCTTTTGCGTCTCCCAGTAATGTTTTATAATGTCTTTCATTACATGCAGAAAATTATAAAATTTATGATTAATTTATTTTAATTTTGATGAGATAATTTTTACTTATCTTTTCTTATTATTTCTGGAATGTAGAAAACCTACTAAATATATGTGTGTATGTATATATATTTGTGATTAGCCACTATACTAAAGTCTCTAAATAATTGATATTTTAGTTGCTTTTCTTGGCTTACTATATGATGTCTTGTCTGTAATAAGTTATATTTTCCTGCTATTTTTCCGTATGTTATTTCACATTTTAGCTTGTGACATATCTAGGATTTAATTTTTTTCTAATGTTTTCCTGAAAAGTAAAAACAAAATAGATAATGTGTCATAAAAGTTCTGAGACAGTCTACCTCCATCATGGATCATTCCTGATTTTAATATGATTATATAATATGATGAATGTTTTAGAGTTGTGTTTATAAAAATATATAATATATTTGGAAAAATAAAAACTTCAATTTGAACTTGGATTATTTGATATGAAAGTATTTAATAATTTTGGAGATGGTATTGTCAACCTTTCCAATAGGTGAGTATAAATTTTTAGTTAAGAAAGTAAAACTGCAACTGGAAGTTATAACTCCGCCATATCTAAAACAAGTGGTTAACAAGAAGTTTTAGGGGCCACCTAGTGGCTACAGTGTTTCTGTGTGTCACCTTTAGTAAATCTTTCCCTTCCTTCAAATTAAGTATTCACTTCACCTGGTTGTCAAAACCTTGTTTATAATTCTTTATCTTACATAATGTATCTGTGTACATATAATGATTACATCTTAAAAATAAATTATAATGAGTCTGGGAGCCCACCTTTATAATTTTTGTTTAGTAATTATTATCTATGTGTTTTAAACAGAGTAACAGAACTTAGAATGATTTTGTGACTCATTTTAAGTGAAACACAATAATCTAATGCCAGTATAGAACTTGAGACTTTTGACTACATTCTGATACTATCTTGGCAGTTGAATTACTTATAAATTTGGTTATGCTCATACATCTCATATGGAAGTGAGTAGTTGCAAGTGTGATGGCCACTGATCAGAATGTTCAGGGAGATTGGTCCCCAGCATTGACCCATTAGCAGAAGAATCCTGCATTAACTGGATGATTTTCAGAGGTAAATAGGCTATTGATTATAAATTATACACAAAGAAACTTGAGGCACCAGGAGATTTCATCATCCATGACCATAAAAATCCAGAGAAGGCAAGTATTTTGACACATATAAATTTTATGCTTCTGGCAGGAATAAGTCTTCTCTAAAGCAGTATGCTCAAAGTGACATAAAATAATATGCAGGGTTGACACATCTTCAGTATATTTTAAGTATGTAACTTGTTAATTTGGTTAAAGGAAAAACACATTTTATAGTCTATTAACTAGATTAGGGTATATATTATTCCACCCGAATATTACAATAATTGTAGCTATGTTTATATAATCTGGAATATCTTCAGAATTTTCTTCTTTTGTCACCCAGAGAAATGAACATGATTTAATACCACAAATTTCCACTCTTTGATGATTTATTCCCCAGCCTCTATCATGGTAGCTGGCCATGAATGGCCCATCATTAGGGATTCTTAATTGGTGGGAGACAGGGTATAGATATTTATTTAGATCCTAAGTCCAAGGAAGGCTCAAATCTGAAGTTCTCTACCTTCTTAAAATGATGCTTTTCTTGATTTACTTTTAAGAGGCAGGAGAAAGAAGTGATTGTCTTATCTGGAATACAAATATGTGTGTTTTTAAAAGTTCCTTTCAAGTATAGTAGATGTGAAATACAAATTGGGAGATTTGCAGCGTCAGCACTGAGCATCTTAACTCCAGGTTAGTAAAGAGCCTTTGAGATATATATGAATATGAGTAACATATAATCAAATAGAGACTAATTTATTATAAGATCTTATTCAATAAATCATTGTAGTACATTAATAATAACTTGTCAGTTAAATTAAATTTTGTCATTGTTAGCTGCATTTGTATTTTAATAATAGTATTAGATTATATACATTCAATCTCATTTTTTTCTTATTTCAAATTTACATTGATTTAATAATTTTTAAAAGCCTCTTCAATTTATAAAGAGTCCTCTGAAATAAGAACTCGATTTGAATTTATTTTGTTACATTTACTTTAATATCCATTTTCAAAAGAGCATTATTAAACTATAACTTACATACCATAAACTTGTCTCATCTTAAGTGTACAATTCAGTGGTTGGTAGTATATTTACAGTATTGTGTAGTATATTTACAGTATGTTTAATTTTAGACCATCTTTGAATCAAAAGCAAGGTAACAGTTTCCTTATATTTGTTTCCTGAGTTTTCCATTCCATTATTTCAACTTCCATCCACTTCATATTTACAAAACACTAAATTAAATACAATTTTTTAACATTTGCATGTGAATTTTTTCAGGGCACAAAGGGGAAAAAGAATACCAAAAAACAGTACAACTCTACTACCTATAATCTGTGTGCTGGGACAATCTGACTAAACTTGCTAGGAGTTCTTGATTTGTGATTGTGTCCATTGTGACCACCAGGACTTTAAGCTGCAAATTTAAAATCAGTCTGAAGATGGGCAGCACTTAATTGTCTAAACAATACCACACACCATTGAATCAAACTATTCTTTCATGTTATATTCCTCAGTTTTATGAAGGGACAACATTAAAGCTCATCCAAGGCACAGTTATGCATCTTTTGTGAAATTGCTCATGAAGAACTCTATGTCTGTCATAAAAAGGTTTCTGTAGTGTTTTCCTTTAGTGAAAAGAGTGAGGCTTCAATCCATTTGTCAAGAAAAACTAAACATGGGACTCATCCATCCTATGCTACTTCATCTGGAAGCTTAGAGCTACATTCTTTTAATAACATGATGAATTTATCAGTCACTCATGTATAATTGTGTAAATAATTCCAAAAATCATTGCATAGATTTTATGCTCCAGTTTTTGTTGAGATGTTCAAAAAAAATATTTCCTTCATTATAAGTCAACCTAAAACTCTCTCAGAAGTAGTCAGATCATAAATAATAAATCTATAAATGAATTTGATGACTGGCTTCTAATCTCAAACATAACTAAAAAATGATAAGAGCAATAGTAAAAATTTGTGGGGTTGAAGGAACTATATAAAACCTGTATTAGTTGATTTATTTTGCTTTATATTGATGGGGTTCTATAATGGATTAAGTGAGATGAAAATTTGCTAATGTTCTAGAGATGCAGTCTGAATGAAGTGTGTATGGGACACTTGAGGACGGAGACAGCCTGATGTCCTGGAAGGATCTGAGGTTATCACAGTTCCAGAGCAAGAATTATGAGGAGATGACCAAGTTATATAACTTGGAAAATAACTGAAAACCATTGAATAAACACTTCAAATAGGTGAACTTATGGTATGTAAATTATACTCTAATAAAGTGGTTTTTAAAAAAAGATTCTAAGCAGGTTTAACCTGGGAGAAATTCCAGTACTATTGCACATTAGGAAGCAGTATGTTAGGCTGAAGTTTAACTAGAGAATGAATCAGATCTTTCTTCTGGCTCATTTAATCAAAAGCACTACAACAATTTATATAAGAAGTTTTTCTTCTTTTTCTGAGAAAAAAACTTTCCCTTACTCTTAAATCATAAAAATAAAAAATATATTTTTATTATGAAAAGCAAAACAATTATAAGGAAATGTGTTAATAATATACTATTCTTTATCTCTGTTAGCTTGGTAAGTATCGACCTATCTTCCTCTCTCTTTCTTTCTCCCCTCCTCTCTCTTTAACATGCTGATTATGACCCATATTTCTAGCTTATTTAATAAAAAATTCTGTAAGTGAATCCTTTTAGGTTTGTGTTATCTATAAATTTGCTGATCACGTCTTGTCCAGAGTGTCAATGAAAGGAAAGGCCTACAATTACAGGTTGTCCTCTCTGATGATGGCTATTAACACTGTAAATTAAACTGTTTTTTTCCTCTGGCCCCAGCTCCCATCCATTGTCCAAGGGAGAGGGGTCTAAGTTAAAACTTTATGTAACTGTGCTATTATCTGAGATCAAACTTTTCTCAAAGGCCATTTTCTGAGAATATGAGAAATGCCATTCTGTGACTCACATATAACACAATAGGGAGACTTCAAAAAAATTACTAAACAACACACATAACGTGGGTAAATGATTTGAGAGCTAGCCTGTATTGATTTATACATCACCCTCCAAATAGGCCTTTATATTCATAACATGCTTTTTTAGCTTAAAATATTATTTCTTTCATGAATTTTGTCCTCAGGCAACAAAATTTCTTTCTCTTGGCTTCAGGAGAGAGACAAGTGAATTGGGGCTTAGATACACAGAGGCACCTACCAGCACTCCTTTGCTAGATTTTGATTGGTGTTTGGGTAAATGAGAAGGAGAGGAGGAAGTGATAGAATCAGATATACCTGCCCAAATAGACCTGCCCTGCCCAGGTGAGACTGACCCACCCACGCAGGGTCAGGTTCATGACCCGTTCAGGAAGGGTCAGACTCATGTCCCATCTAGGAAACAGGAATGCCACCAATTGCTGCCCTCTTGGCCCTATATATCCCCATCCACCATAACCCATGTGTGGAATTCTTTTTCTGATTTCACCCCACTTGCATCCAGGTGGAATAAAAGCCACGTTGACCACATACACAGGCCCTCCATTTTCCTTTCGTCTCATGCCTCAGAATAATCTTTCATCTTTGGGTCTGTCACCTCTCGCAGACAATTCTAAACAAGCCCCACCACCCTGTAGGTTTGACTTCCACCATGCTGTCAGTTTGTCTTTTCCTCAGTGTTTCTTCAGGTGCAGTTAGTCAGAAATTCTGGAAGATTTCAGCATAGATGAGAGCTGTGGGAACATTTCTTTCCTCCCTTCTATGGCTTTTGTTCATGCCAAAATGTGGACTCAATCAAGTGCAGAATGTGAACCACACATCAGGAGGACTGAGAATTTGAAGGTGTTTTGTGTGGTATCATATTCTCCCCACCTGTGTTGATATCATTGCTTGATGGGTAATTAATTATTTTGAAAGATCAACCAAAAAACTGAAATAAAACAATGTCACTACATAAAACACTGAAAACTACATATACCAGATCAAGTCTCTCTTCCTGAGAGGTTACGGACCCAAAATAAATAAACAAACAAATAATTAAATAAACAAATTTCGGATTATCTTTTACAAGTTAAAAATGATACTGAGATAACACTTGGTTGATCACTTTCATGTGCCTGGCAGTTGACTCCTTCCTTCCCATTTCTTTTTCCTTCCTTCTCTCTCTCTCTCTCCCCTCCTTTCTCTCTCTTTCTCTCTCTCTCCCTCCCCCTTTCTATTTTTTCTAATTGACAAATAATAACATATACATTTATGGTGTAGTACATGAAGTTTTGATATAGTTTTGATATGCACACATTGTGGAATGGCTAAATCAAGCTACTTAATATGCATTACCTCACATACTTACCATTTTTTTGTGGTGAGAACACTTAAAATCTATTCTGTTAGCAATTTTCAGGGTCACAGTGCATTATTATTAGCCATAATCACCATGCTGTATAATAGATCTCTTGAAGGTATTCCTCCTCTCTAACTGAAACTTTATCTTTTGACCAACTTCTGTCTGGTGCCCCCATTCTCCAGCCTCTGGTAACTACTATTTTATTCTCCATTCTGTAAACGTGACTACTTTAGATTCCATGTAAAAGTGAGATCCTTTGATTCGCCTGGCTTATTTCACTTGATATAATGTCCTCCAAGTTCATCCATGTTGTCACAAATGACAGACTTTTCTTTTCTTTAGATAGATTCAAAGCAAAATCTGAAACCTGACACAATGATCCTGCAGAATTATTCCCTGGTGTCAGAATTTGTGTTGCATGGTCTCTGCACTTCACGGCATCTCCAAAATATTTTCTTCATATTTTTCTCTGGGATCTACATGGCCATTATGCTGGGTAACCTGCTCATTGTGGTCACTGTAGCTTCTGACTCCCACTTACACTCTTCCCCTATGTACTTTCTGCTGGGAAACTTGTCTTTCTTGGACATGTGGTTGGCCTCATTTGCCACACCCAAGATGATCAGGGATTTTCTCAGTGATCAAAAACTCATTTCCTTCGGAGGATGTATGGCTCAGATCTTTTTCTTGCACTTTACTGGAGGGGCTGAGATGGTGCTGCTGGTTACCATGGCCTATGACAGATATGTGGCCATATGCAAACCTTTGCATTACATGACTGTGATGAGTCGGCAGATGTGCATGGGGCTGGTGCTGCTTTCGTGGGTCATTGGATTTGTGCACTCAATCAGTCAAGTAGCTTTTACTGTCAGTTTACCTTACTGTGGCCCCAATGAGGTAGACAGCTTCTTCTGTGACCTCCCTCTGGTGATCAAACTTGCCTGTGTTGACACCTACGTCTTGGGTGTGCTTATGATTACAGACAGTGGGCTGCTATCCCTGAGCTGTTTTCTGCTCCTCCTGGTCTCCTACTCTGCCATCCTCCTCACCGTCCGACAGCGTGCTGCTGGTGGCATCAACAGGGCACTCTCCACTTGCTCTGCACACATCATGGTAGTCACAATGTTCTTTGGACCTTGCATCTTCATTTATGTGTGGCCTTTCAGCAGTTTCTCTGTGGACAAGCTCCTGTCTGTGTTTTACACCATTTTTACTCCACTTTTGAACCCCCTTATTTACACATTGAGAAATGAGGAGATGAAAACAGCTATGAAGAAACTGCGGAACAGACAGGTGACTTTTCACTGAATCCGAGCTTTGCAAAGTGCTACATGTTCCTCCTCATGCAGGGAAATCATATTTTTAATATGATTCTGCTCAAAGATTTCCTTCTGACATCAAATTGACATAATTTGTAAGGTGTTATATTACAGAGAAACAATTATTTTCAACAAAATTATATGTATACTTTTATTTCATATATACAACAATATGTATTGTATGCATGTACTTTATACAATTTTATTTGATAAATATAAATACATATCTTAAACACAAAACATACTTTATTTTTAGAATGAACTCTGCAATTTTCTTTCTTTTTGTAAACCAGATTTATCTTACTAACTTATTACATAAAAATGAATTTTCATTTTTTAAACACAGTTCAACATAGCAAAGAGGAAGTATTTCAGAGAGGAGGCATTTGGCACAACTGGAGGCTAATCTTGGATTAAATAACCCTGTGAAATTTGGCCTATGTTTTGGAAGATTGAAGGGATAAAGAAAAGCCTAATTTTAATATCTTATTCATTTAAAAAATATACTTTTTCTTGTGAATGTGTATTATGTTTAATCCCTGTATTAAAAAAATAATTACATGCCAGTGATTTCAATTATAGCTGTTCATTTTATCATGGAAATAATTTGTTTTATAACTAAATATTAGAAACATAAGATGTAGTGTTACATATAATATGTGTTGGATTATTAAATTAATAAATTTTCAACTCAGCGTCTGTAGCTCAAGTGGTTGGGGTGCCAGCCACATATACTGGAGCTGGCAGATTCGGATCCAGCCCAGGCCTGCCAAACAACAATGACAACTACAACCAAAAAATAGCCGGGCATTGTGGCGGATGCCTGTAGTCCCAGCTCCTTGGGAGGCTGGGGCAAGAGAATTGCGTAAGTCTAAGAATTTGAGGTTGTTGTGAGCTGTGATGCCATAGCACTCTACCGAGGGCAACATAGTAAGACTCTGTCTCAAAAAATAAAAAATAAAAAATAAATTTTCAACCATAGTAGATTTTTAATAAACACTGTATCTCTTTCAGAGTTGATTATATCCCTTGAGAAATTATTTATTAGAAAATGAATGATTGAATATCACAGACTGAGATCTTAAGCTGAGTTTTAAATACTTATAGATCCTAAAAATACAGTCTAAAATAAGAATTAAATTTGATTTTGACCATAGGAATATTCAGAAAATTCAATCAATTTTCTTATCATTTGACTCTGAAACATCTGATCAAAGGAGAGGGGTGGGTAATAATTGAGTTACATAGCTACACAAGTAGCTGGATGGAATTCCCAAGAATTTTGGACATTGTGCTACTGACTTCCCTTATGATTATAATACTGTATGTTTTCAGCGGCATAAAAGAATACAGAAGGAAAACAATGTCTGCCTTTGGATAAAGTTTACTTCGCTGCTATTGTGATAAAATAGTTCTTTTGATTTTATAGACTTTGGACAGAGTCAATTTTTATAATCACTTACACCTATGTATGTGAACATTAAAAGAGCTTAAAGGAAAACCAATATCTTCAATAGGAGTAATTTTTTAGTGGTTACTGATATGATATTGATTATTGGCTTATTGTTGACTTTGGACATAGCCATTTTAACCACCAAAACAAATATTATTTTAAATACTTATCTATTCAATTTCTAAACATTTTTAATTTAAGATCATATATTTCCTGATTCACAGATATTTCAATTTGGTGAAATAGAGGCAAATATACAAACAATCACAAAATATGGTGCAAAGTGAGAGCTATGTTAGGAATAAACAGGATATGCACTAAGAGCACATGAAAGGGAAATCGAATTTAGACTTGATTGTTAGGAACGAGTTCCCTTATTCTGTCAACTTTTATCTTATAGCCTATAATTGCCTTACAGTGTACATATAATTTCATATTGAATTATATCTTTATATATAATATGCAGTATGTTTATATTAATGTGTTATGCACAACACATATTTTTGCATAATTATGGTATGTGTATATATGTGTGTGCATATATATGCAGTGTGTGTGCGTGTGTATTTACCATAGGACCAATTATACATACCAGATGCCACAGATATTCCTGACTTCTTATAACTATCTACTGGCTCATGCTTCATCCCTAATCTCTGCTCAACTCTCCACATAGCTTTTTTTTTATTAAGTCATATACACATAGATCATGAATACATTTATGTATATGTGGAGTACAATGTGTTGATTTTTTAAATATAATTTGGAGTGCTTACATCAAACTAATTGATATAGCTTTTGCCTCATTTATTTGATTATTGTGTTAAGACATTTATGTTCTATATTTGATAAATTTGACTTGTACCCTTGCAATATGCTCCACAGGTGTGGTTCCACCGTTTACCCTCCCTCTATCAAACCTACCTCTACCCCTTCCTTCCCACCCATTTCTCTCCTTTATCCTGGGCTATAGTTGTGATCTATCTCATAAGAAAGTGTGAGTAAATATAAATTGGTTTCATAGAAGTACTGAGTACATTGGATACTTGTTTTTCCATTCTTGAGATACTTTACTTAGGAGAATATGTTCCAGGTCCATCCATGTAAACATAAAAGAGGTAAAGTCTCCATATTTTTTAAGGCTGCATAGTATTCCATGGTATACATATACCACAATTTATTAATCCATGCATGGGTTAATGGGCACTTGGGCTTCTTCCATGACTTGGCTATTATGAATTGAGCTGCAATGAATAATCTGGTCCAAATATCTTTTTTGCAAAGTGATGTTTCATCTTTTGGATATACTCCTAGTAGATGAATTCCAGGATCCAACAGCAAGTCTATTTTTAAATCCCTGAGTGTTCTCTAAACTTCTTTCCAAAAGGAACGTATTAGCTTGCATTCCCACCAGCAGTACAGACGTGTTCTCCTTTCTACACCTCCATGCCAACATCTGTAGTTTTGGGATTTTGTTACGTGGGCTACTCTTACTGGAGTTAGATAGTATCTCAAAGTGGTTTTGATTTGCATTTCTCTGATGATTAAAGATGTTGAGCATTTTTTCATATGCCTGTAGACCATACACCATACACTTCTTCTTCAGAGAAGCTTCTGTTCAGGTCTCTTGCCTATCATATAAACAAATTAAAAAACAAAGACCTATGATTCTCTCAACTGATGCAGAAAAAGCTTTGAATAATATCCAGCATCACTTCATTATCAGAACAGTTAAGAAAATAGGCATAGAAGGGACATTTCTTAAACTGATAAAGGCCATCTACCGCAAACACATAGCCAATATTATATTGAATGGAGTAAAATTGAAAACATTTCCACTCAGATCAGGAACCAGGCAAGGTTGCCAATTGTCTCCATTGCTTTTTAACATTGTAATGGAAGTCTTAGCCATTGCAATCAGGCAAGATAAGGTGATCAAGGGTATCCATATAGGGTCAGAAGAGATCGAACTTTCACTCTTCGCAGATGATATGATTGTATACCTGGAAAATTCCAGGGACTCAAATACAAAACTCTTAGAAGTGATCAAGGAATATAGCAATGTCTCAGGCTATAAAATCAATACTCACAAATCAGTAGCATTCATATATACCAACAATAGTCAAGTTGAAAAAACAGTCAAGGACTCTATTCCCTTCACAGTTGTGCCAAAAAAATGAAATATTTGGGAGTGTACCTAACAAAGGATGTGAAAGATCTCTATAATGAGAATTATGAAACTCTGAAATAAGAAATAGCCGAAGATGTCAACAAATGAAAAAACATACCATGCTCATGGCTGGGAAGAGTCAACATTATTAAAATGTCCATAGTACCCAAAGCAATCTACAGATTTAATGCAATCCCCATTAAAACACCTCTGTCATACTTTAAAGATCTGGAAAAACTAGTACTTAATTTTATATGGAAACAGAAAAAAATGCAAATAGCTATGACATTACTCAGAAATAAAAACAAATCAGGTGGAATCATGCTACCAGACTTCAGACTATACTACAAATCTATAGTGATCAAAGCAGCACAGTACTGGCACAAAAATAGAGAGGTAGATGTAGAGAACAGAACCTAGAACCAAGAGATAAACCCAGACACTTATCATCATTTGATATTTGATAAGCCTATCAAAACTATAACTTGGGGGAAAGACTCCCTGTTTAACAAATGGTGCTTGATGAATTGGCTGGCGGTTTGTAGAAGACCGAAACTGGACCTACACCTTTCACCTCTAACAAAAATTGACTCTCATTGGATAAAAGACTTAGCCTCAGACATGAAACCATAAAGATTCTTGGGAAGAGTGCAGGGGAAAAACACTTGAAGAAAATGGCATGGGAGAAAACTTTATGAGGAGGACCCCCAGGGCAATTGAAGCAATACCAAAATTGCTGGGATCTGATCAAACTAAAAAGCTTCTGCACTGCCAAGGAGTAAAGCATCCCTCTCAGAATGGGAGAGGATATTTGCAGGTTGCATTTCTGACAAAGGTCTGATAACTAGAATCCACAGAGGACTCAAACTTATTAATAAGAAAAGAACAAGTGATCGCCTAACAAGTGAACACCTAACTTTTGCAAGATCTTTAAAGATGAATGTCCATCGTTGCACTGTCAGTTTAGATGTGATATCCCTGAGGGTTATCCCAGTAAGTAAAGCATCCCTCTCAGAATGGGAGAGGATATTTGCAGGTTGCATTTCTGACAAAGGAATGATAACCAGAATCCACAGAGGGATCAAACTTATTAATAAGAAAAGAACAAGTGATCGCCACCTAACTTTTGCCAGATCTTTAAAGATGAATGTCCATCATTGCACTGTCAGTCTAGATGTGATATCCCTGAGGGTCTAACTAATTGTGTCAATAAATGTGGGTGTTTGATGCATTAGTGAATCTTGAGTGAGAGAAGTCACCACTTTCTGTTTTTTACAAACTGTGTGCTTTTGCAGGAAACTTGTCACTGTCAGTTCATAGAAAGCCATGGATTCCAAATCAGAGAAATGTCTTTGAATTTGGAGAAGCATTTATGAAACTCATTTTCTGACTTTGAAATGAGGTAAGTTAAATACATATAGTAAATATTTTTTTTTATTCAATCATAGCTGTGTACATTAATGCAGTCATGGGGTACAGTGTGCTGGTTTTATATACAATTTGAAATATTTTCACCCAACTGGTTAACATAGCCTTCATGGAATTTTCTTAGTTATTCTGTTAAGACATTTATATTCTACATCTAAAAAGATTCACATGTACCCTTGTAAGATGAACCATAGATGTGGTCCCACCAATCACCTTTCCTCCACTTATCCCTCCCCTCCCCCTTCCCCATATTCTTGGGCTATAATTGGGCTATAGCTTTCATATGAAAGCTGTAAATTAGTTTCATAT
>NW_003852509.1:6331234-6374682 GCF_000181295.1 Otolemur garnettii
CAAGGGTTAATTAGTATAGTTACTAGTTTCTCTTTAAAGGTTTAGTAGAATTCTAACATGAAGCCATCTGGTCCCAGGCTTTTCTTTTTAGGGAGATTTTGTATAGTTGATGCTATTTCAGAACTTGATATTGGCCTGTTTAACATTTCCACTTCATTCTGGTTAAGTCTTGGAAGGTGGTGTGCTTCCACGTATTGGTCAATTTCCTTCAGATTTTCATATTTCTGAGAATAAAGTTTCTTGTAATATTCATTAAGGATTTTTTAAATTTCTAAGGATCTGTTGTTATTTCGTCTTTACCATTACTGACTGATGAAATTAGAGATTTTACTCTTTTTTCCTGGTTAGTTTGGCCAAAGTTTATCTATTTTATTGACCTTTTCAGAAAACCAACTTTTTGATTTATTGATCTGTTGTATAATCCTTTTGTTTTCAATTTTATTTAATTCTGCTCTAATTTTGGTCATTTCTTTCTTCTTCTTGGTTTCAGATTGGAGTGTTCTTCCTTTTCCAGTTGCTTGAATGTCCCATTAAGCTGTTTACTTCCTCTCTTTCCGTTCTCTTGAGGAAGGCTTGCAGTACTATAAATTTCCTTCTTAGGACTGCCTTAGTGGTATCCCTGAGGTTCTGATAATTCATGTCCTCATTGTTTTGTTCCACAAATTTGGTAATTTCCTTCTTGATCTCTTCTGTGACCCACCTATCATTCACCATAAGGTTATTTAGCTTCCATGTTTTTGTATGAGTCCACAGATTCCTCTTGTTACTGAGTTCTACTTTTATTCCATGATGGTCTGAGAAAATGCAAGGAATAATTTCTATTCTTTTAAATTTGCTAAGGTTAGACTTGTGACCTAAGATGTGATCTATTTTGGAGTATGTTCTATTGTCTTATGAGATAAATGTGTATTCAGTTTTGTTAGGATGAAATGTTCTGTAGGTGTCTGTTAAATCTAAATATTGGATGGTTAAGTTTAAATCTAAAATATCTTTGCTCAACTTCTTGCAGGATCTATCTAACACTGGCAAAGGAGTGTTAAAATCTCTTCACTACAATGAGCTGGAAGAAATCAAGTTGCTTATGCCTGTTATAGTGTCTCTTATAAATTGAGGTGCATTCCAGTTGGGTGCATAAATATTAATAATTGAAATCTTATCATGTTGAGTATTACCCTTAACAAATGTAAAGTGACTATACTTATCCTTGCTTATTTTTGTTGGTTTAAAGCCTATTGTATTGTGAATAAAATTGCAACACCTGCTTTTTTCTGTTATCCATTTGCCTGGAATATAGGTGACCATCCCTTCACCCTGAGTCTATATTTATCTTTTACGATAAGATGAGATTCTTGTCTGGAGCAGATATCTGGCCTGATTTTTTGTATCCAGTCAGCCAACCTGTGCCTCTTTAGAGGACAATTTAAGCCATTCACATTGATTGAAATTATTGATAAGCCTGGTACAATTTTGGACATTGAGTTGCTCGAAAGTCCAGTAGACATTTTTAATCCTTTTGCCATTGTGGAAGTTGGAATTTGATCAAAAGTTTCTGAGTGAGTTTATTTTTGTGGTGGAGGATTGCACTGGTCATTATGGAGGATAGATTTGAGAATTTCCTGGAGACCTGGTTTAGTTATGGCAAATTTCTTCAACATGTGAATGTCGTTAAAGTATTTAATTTCTCCATCATAGATGAAACTCAATTTAGCTGGATACAGGATCCTGGGTTGAAAGTTATTTTGTTTTAGGAGATTAAAAGTTGATGACCATCCTCTTCTACCCTAAAAGGTTTCAGCAGAGAGATCTGCAGTCATTCTAATATTCTTCCCCTTGTAGGTTATGGTTTTCTTACGTCTGGCTGCTTTCAGAATTTTCCCTTTCATATTAACTCTAGTGAAGTTAATTATGATGTGCCTGGGGGATGTCTTGTTTGGGTTGAGTCGTGCTGGGGTTCTGAAACTGTCTGCTATCTGAATTTCAGAATTTCTTGTCATATCTGAAAGTTCTCTTTCATAATTTCATGAAGAAGAGCCTCTGTCTTTTGTGAAGCAAGTTCGTCACCTCAGGGATTTGTATAAGGCGAACATTAGTTTTCCTTGAATTATCCCAGAGCTGTCTGAGAGAATGATCTGTTTTTGCTCTCCATTTCTCTTTCTCTATGAGCGTTTGGGCACGTTCAGAACCTTTGTCTTTTTTGTCAGTGATCCTTTCTTCTGCCTGCTCCATTCTATTAGCAAGGGATTCTACTGTATTTTTCACATCTTTGAGGGTTGGAAACTCTTGCCTCCATGTGTCCAAATCTCATTTTGTCTTTGAAATCGTTGAATTCTTGAGACATCTTTTGAATAATTCCTTGAAATTCTGATTCCCTCCTTTCCTCCATTCTGTTGATCTTATTTGCTATCCAGACTCTGAACTCAATTTCTGACATCTCAGCCATCTGTTTATGGATGGGCTCTTCAGTTGCATCTGCCGTATCCTTCCTGGTGGGGGGGGTGGGGTGGTTGATCTACTCTTGTTATTCATGTTACCAAAGTTTTTCTGCTGATTCCGCCCCATGCTTAATTTACACTGTTTGGCTAGATGAGCAGATAAGGAGAAGTTGGGTTGGGGGCTCTGAAAGTAGTGATTAACTAGCCCTTTGCCCAAAGGCTGGGACTGGTGTCTGTACTTTTTCTCCTAGAGCTTTGCCAAGGACCTTTCCAGTGCTATGGCCTAAGAAACTGGGGGCCTCCTTGGTTTGGTGAGGCTAAGTCAATCTGTCTTGTTTTCAGCTGCTCTCTGTTCTACCCTAGTAAATTTGTTACTCTGGGTTGAAGTCTCAGCTGTGGAGAAATATCAGCAATTATGTCACCCCGCTCCCCATTGGCAACAATTGGAAAAGGAAAACCACATCTTCCCACAACTGCGCACCAAGAGTACCAATTTGGATAATCCTCAGGTGATTGGCCCAGTTCAAGAGGTCCAAATCAATTGACCCAGTCAGCACTGGTCTCAGGTGGAGGAGTTCAAAAGGTGTCTGGCAACTAGATAGCAGGAGTCTGCTGGCAGCTCAGATATGTCTGGCAATTTCTCTAAGGATGATATTTTCTATTGTATCTCCTTTGTAATCTCTTGGGGGAGTTTATATGCTCTGGTTATTCATGTTGCCAAAAACCTTCTGCTGGTTCCTCCACCATGAGTATTTTCATCTATTTGTCAATTAAAACTAGTGGAGTGAGACTGAATCAGGAGGCCCCAGGAACTGGAGCTAACAACCCTTTCTCCAATGAGCTGGGGTTTGTGATTGTGGCATTTCCCCTACATCCTTGCAAAGGTCCCTTTCAGAGCTGCAGCCAGAGACTCTGAGGTCTGGCTTGGTGAGATATTGCAACCTGGCTCTGTCTTGATGTCTGCCTGCTCTCTACGCAATCCTCAGGAGTGGTGGTATTATTCTGGAATTTCAGCTGGGGAAAGATAGGAACATATGTGGCTCTGCCCCTTGCCATAGAAATCAGGAGGAGGGGAATCTGCTCCTTTCTGCTGTAACACCACCACTGCTCAAATTTGGAGGGTTGCCGGGTGTACAGATCAGGCCAAAAGTTCCAATCAGACTGCCTCAGATACCACAATCATTGCTCATCCAAAAGAGTTCAAAAGGTCAAGTGGCTACAAAACAGAAATCCATGAGCAGATCTGTCTATGAATTCCTTAGGGGTTAGAGAAGACTTTAAAGCCTGGACTAACACAAGTTATTCAAGTTGTATTATATTTTTATACAAGATGGCCACAAAGTTCATGTACTATTAAAAATAGTTACTATTAATACTAATAGATTCAGTTTGATAATATTTTGTTAAGGATTGCTACATTTGTATTCATAGAGGAGGTTAATCTTATAACTAATTTTCCTTTTTTATGATATTATCAGATTTGGGAATTAAAACTATGCTAGTGACAAAAAGAAATAAAAATTGTTCACTATGTTTTTATTCACAGGAAGAGATTGTACAAAATTGGTGTCATTTCTTATATGCTTGAAGAATTCAGTAATGTGAATTTTCTTTATGGGAAAATTTTTAAGAATATATTTAGTAAATCCCAGCCCATACAGATTTTCTAAGCCTTCTGGGGACTATCTTGAATAATAATATTTTTTTCAAGAAAGTTTTTCCATTTTATTAAAATTATTGAACTTGGCTCGGCGCCTATGGCTCAAGCAGCTAAGGCGCCAGCCACATACACCTAAGGTGGCGGGTTCGAATCCCCAGCCCTGGCCTGCCAAACAACAATGATGGCTGCAACCAAAAGATGGCAAGGCGTTGTGGTGGGCGCCTGTGGTCCCAGCTACTTGGGAGGCTGAGGCAGGAGACTCGCTTGAGCCCAGGAGTTGGAGGTTGCTGTGAGCATGATGCCATGGCACTCTACCCAGGGGGATAGTTTGAGGCTCTGTCTCAAAAAAAAAAAAAAATTATTGAACTTACTGATGTAATTCATTTGGTCAATGCAGTATGAAATTCAAGAGTCATTATGAGATTCGCCACATGCCTTTTCCTCTACCCAGCAATAATAGAATCCCATATTGAGGTGGAGTCTTTCTAAGCATGGATATTTTAGTGCCTACACTAAGTACAGACTAACTGCTGACATGAATCCCATATTAGTATTGTGGTATAAATAGAAAACAAATATTTGTTGTTAAGCAAATAAAATTTTAGTGATTGTGGTTTTATTAAAAACTAATATTGCGAAAATTAGTGATTTTTTAAAATCTGAGACTCCATATTTTATTTCAACAGGAACATTAGATATTGGATATGAGATTTAAATGTATCAATCATCATATGGGTGGCTATAGATAAATTCCTTAACTTTATATCTGAGTACTGTTATTATGAACCTGCTTTTTTTTTCTCATAGCATTTAAGGTTGCACTGTAAATGAAACCTTTGAAAAGGACTTTTTAAAAAAGATACTTAAATAGTTAACATAGTTAACAATTTCTGAGTACTAAAGTATCTGACAAGTTCATGAACTCATTCTATAAAAAGTGACGCATTCTATAAAAAGTGACTCATTGCTGAATATCATTATGGTCACCTTCAAAGTATTGCTCTTGGGAAGCTATGCACTGATGCCAGCACCTAGTTTCCCCTTCAAAGCAATTCTAGAATGGTCATCAGGGCTGTTGTCATATTATCCTTGATGTCCTGAATGTCATCAAAATGTCTTCCTTTCTATATTTCCTTTATCTTCAGAATAAGGAAAAAGTCAATGGAGTCATATCAGGTGAGTAGGGAGTGTGTTTCAGCATAGTTATTTGTTACTGGCTAAAAACTCCCCCACAGTCAGTGCTGTGTCAGTCGGTGCATTGTCATGGTGCAAGAGCCTTTAGTTCTTGGCAAAAAGGTCATGTTGTTCTCATTCAAATTTTTTATGCAGCCTTTTTAGCATTTCTAAATAGTAAACTTGGTTAACTGTTCAGTTTGTACAAATTTGTAATGAATAATCCTTTTGAGATATATATATATATATACACACATATATATATAAATTAGCAACAATATTTTGACTCTTGAATTGGACTGACAAAACTTTTTTGATTGTGAAGAATTGGCTGACTTCCATTGCACACTTTGATGCTTTGTTTCAGGGTTGTATTGGTACACCCATATTTCAAACACAAGCAATAGCATGCTCCCAAACGTGGTCTTGCTTCTCCAGAAGGTTTTGGCAAAATACAACTCTCCTTTGTCTTTGTTCATCATAGAGCTCCGTTAGGACCATTTTTGCACAACACTTTCACACACCAAGACTTTCAGTTAAGATTCTCCTGTTTCTCTATGGATATTTCCTTGGTCTGCTATGCTTCTCACACTCAGCCAATGATTTTAACAATTCATGACCTTTTGCAATGTTCCACTTGTTAATGGCTTCCCTGTGCTCTCTTCATCAGTGACACTTTCTCTCCTCTCAGAAAAATTTTTAATTCGTTTTATATGCTGCTGTTCTCTTCATGGCATTATCTGCATAACAGACTCACATGTCCCTGATTTTACTTCCACTCTTGCCATGTTTAATAAGAAATTTACTATTTGTCATTACTCTGACATTCTTGTGATAGCCCACAAAGATATGCAACACAACAACATATAAGCAAGTACCCCAGCAAAACACTGCCACACGTTCACATGAACACAATTGTGAGACACTGATATACTAAAATTATGAAAACTCACAGAGCTGTTTGTACAGTGCTACCAATGTAAGCACACAATGGAAAGTTTGCAAACTTAATTGACAGACATCACATTTAGCTATATTCACAGAAGCACTGTCTTTTTGAACATCTATTTTCCTGAGAATCTCCAGAGCACTTTATTTATATTTATATTTAGACATGTATTCTAATATAACCTGTAGAATTTATGGTTACATCTGTTTCTTTACACATTTTTATCTTATACTTTCTGATAATACATAATAAATAGATAAATAATAACTTCCTAAAAAATAGTGATTTTTATGTAATGTACTTTTTATCTTTTTTTATCCCAAATGTTGAATAGTTTTTTAATTCCTAAATATCATCTTTCCATATATCTCTGATTAGTGGGAAATATCTAGGCACAATAGAAAGTCTCTCTACATTAATCACTAGTGAAAAATCAACTGGACTATGCATTTATGATTAATTGCTTCAATTTTTCTGGAATTTGATCTTCAATTACTTCCCTGTTGGTAGGACAGTTATTAAAGTATAGACTGATGTCATAAAGCTGACAAATATATCCACATAGCTGCTGCTGTTATATATTCATATAAATCTAATTCATCCTAATACATCTAATTGATAGCATTTTAAATATTTACAGAGAGTAAGAAACACATATAAATTCCTATTCAATTGACTGCAAATGTCTACAAATGTTCCTTGACTTACAGAGTTACGTCCATCAAAAGCTGAAAATGTTGGCTTGGTGCCTGTGGCTCAAGTGGCTAAGGTGCCAGCCACATACACCTAAGGTGGCAGGTTTGAATCCAGCCCGGGCCTGCCAAACAATAATGATGGCTGCAACCAAAAACTAGCCAGGTGTTGTGGCAGGCACCTGTGGTCCCAGCTACTTGGGAGGCTGAGGCAGGAGACTTGCTTGAGCCCAGGAGTTGGAGGTTGCTGTGAGCTGTGATGCCACAGCACTCTACCCAGGGTGACAGCTTGAGGGTCTGTCTCAGAAAAAAAAAAAAATCTGAAAAGGTTGTAAACCAGAAATGCAATCTATTGGACATTATTGCTTAGTCTAATCTCTCTTAAAAATGCCCACTCACATTAACCTATAACTGGGCAAAATCATCTAACACAAAGCCTCTCTTATAAGAGTGTTGAATATCTCATGTAATTTATTGAATGTTGTATTGAAAGTGAAAAACAGAATGACTATATGGGTACTTGAAGTATAGTTTCTGCTGAATGTGTACCATCTTAAAATTTTTTTAAAAATCGTAAGTTTAACCATGTAAATTGGGGAGGATCTGTAGTTAAAGTCAGTCAAAACTAAAAGAAAAGAAAATTTTTGTTAAGGTGGAGAAGGTGATAAGAGCTTGGAAAGGCTGGTTTGTACCAGCCTTTGACAAACATAACAGCAAAAGAGAATAGAATAAAATTTGATCAGATAAATAGATAGAACAGAAGAACACAAGGAATGGAAAAACAGAAAATAGATGTGGTTGAATTTAAAAAGGACAAAACAGAAAACAATTCAAGATGGAAGGTTTTCTTTTCTTTTGTTTATAGTGCACAACGTAATTAAAAAGCCAGAAATAGTGGTATAATGATTTAATGAAAAAAATTAGGCCACCATCTCCTAACTCATTATTCAAAAAGTAATTAGTTTGACCTCAGATTCTCTGCTCTATGAAACTCAATGGAATGTCTCCCGTCTCCTACTTTTTCCAAGTCCAGTCCTGTCCCACAGTCTCCGTGCGGCTGACTTGACCTCTTTGTTCCGCAGCGTGTAGATGAGTGGGTTTAACATGGGCGTAATGACATTGTAGAGTACAGACACTATCTTGTCCACAGAAAAAATAGAGAAAGGACGAGCATAAATGAAAATGCAGGGTCCAAAAAAGAGTGTTACCACCATGAGGTGGGAGGCACACGTGGAGAGTGCCTTTCGCCTTCCCTCCTTGGAGCGAATCTTAACTAGGATAGTGGTGTAGGAAGAAACCAGCACGACAAAGGAGCTAGTAGAGATCAACCCACTGTTGGATACCATGAGCAATTCAATGACAAAGGTGTCTGCACAGGCAAGTTTGATGACAGGGGGAACATCACAAAAGAAGTTGTCCACCTGGTTTGGCCCACAAAAGGGCAGACGGATAGTGAGGATAGTCTGGACAGTGGAGTGCACAAATCCTCCCATCCAGGAGGCAGCTACCAGCACACAACATAAACCCCGGCTCATGACAGTGGTATAGTGCAGGGGACGACAGATGGCAACATAACGGTCATAGGCCATCACTGTGAGCAGAAACATCTCAGCTGCCCCTACGAGGTGCAGGAAAAAGAGCTGTACAATGCATTGGTTATAGGAAATCAGTTTTTCATTATCCAGGAAGTCAGACAAAAGCTTAGGGGTAGTTACTGTAGAATAGCATAGGTCCAGAAATGAGAGGTTGCCCAGAAGGAAATACATAGGTGACACATTCAAGTAGTTATCAGAGGCCACTGTGACCATGATGAGAACATTACCGACCCAAGTGGACACATAGAAAAAAAGAAACAGTACAAATAGCCCTGCCTCAATGGATGATGTCTGTGAGAAGCCTGCCAGGACAAATTCTCTCACCGCTTCTGTTTGGTTTTTATCCATTTGATCTGGCTGTACCTAGATCAAAGAAATTAAACGATGGGACATTAGTAACATTAAAAATGGATAAGATATTTCACATCAAATACAAGGCATCTTTGCTCATTTCAAAAGAAAAAATTTTCTCCAGCATACATCCTGACCGATTACCTGGAAGAAATGATTTTCTCCTTAACTGATATAAATATATTCTCCCACCGTGGCAACTTCGAAATAATAATGAAGTAGCTGACATTTATTGGAGCATGCAGTCCTCCAGTTCTGGGATTTTCATTTCAGTGTGATGCCTTACACTCTTCCATCGATCATTATATGACTTGTCTCATCTTTTCCACATTGTTTCAAGAAATATGCTACATTTTCTTGAGATTCTAATTTTTAAAAATAAAAATGTTTAGAAAAAATAAAACTTAAAGGTAGAATTTAAGATTCTAGTAAACGGGTGTTTAGATTTGTGGAATTCATTTGGGAAAAGGAAATCTCAATGCTCTTAATCATGCATTCAAACAACTCTCTTTTGACTATTGTGTTAAATTGATTAAAGATAAACTGTTTCACTGAGGTTAAAAAAATAGCAATTCAGGGTATATGTGAATTTTATCGATTCATGTGAGCAATGGCTGGAAGGGACTACTGCCTAAGATGAAATTGGTGATACTCTATTAGAGAATTGCCCATGATCGGTGCTAGTCACTTAAATGGTCCAGTTCAATTGTGCCACATACATCAGCATTTTGAGGAATTAAGACGTAACAATAAGACATAGTGATTTAAAATTTAGATATTTAATTTTTTTATCTTATTGTAGTTTATATCTCCTGCAAAATCTATGAGCTATATATTATCATTTAGGCAAATCAATAAGAATAAAATATTACAATAATTTTAAACTAAATAAAAGTTAGCTTAAATAAAATAATAAAGATTATATATTTCTTAACCAAGACAATTATGTAAATATCAAATATATTCATTATATTCTATAACAGTTAAAAATCTCAAGAAACTATATAAAGTAAAACCCCAAATTTAAATGTTTTGTTAAACTGATATTTAAAAATAAATTTATTAGCCAGAGAAAATGGTTACATAATAAAATGGAAATACAGGAGACAGATTATATGTAAAATGTGATATAGTCTTATGCACACAGAAAAGCATAGACTGTACATAGACTTATGTATTTCACTATATAAGAAATTAGACTTGGGTGATGCCTGTGGTTCAGTGACTAGGGTGCCGGCCCCATATACCAAGGGTGGTGGGTTTGAACCTGGCCCCAGCCAAACTGCAACAAAAAATAGCCAGGCGTTATGGTGGGTGACTGTGATCCCAGCTACTTGGGAGGCTGAGGTAAAAGAATTGCCTAAGCCCAAGAGCTGAAGGTTGCTGTGAGCTGTGACACTATGGTACTCTACCAAGGGCAGCAAAATGAAACCTTATCTCTCAAAAAAAAAAAAAAAAAAAGAAAAGAAAAGAAAAAGAAAAAAAGAAAGAAAGAGAAAAGAAATTAGACTAAGTGTAAAGACAAGAAAAAATTAATATAAATTGACTGACAATTGGGAATTTTTTCTTGCTTATTTAGACTTTCTAATTTTCTGCAATGAACTTAATTATATTTACAAAAAATAAACTTTCTGTGAATTTCTGTGGCTATGCATGTCATAAGTTATATTTAGATACAAGCACTACAGAACCATCCTAGATGTTACAGAACCAAGAAAATAAATGAATTTGTGTGGCTATGCATATCGACAAGGTTTCTGACTTCTTATTTTATTTTAACACAAAAATTTTTTAAATTTAAAATTTTTTCTCTTTCTGCACTTATTTACCTAAATTTAAGGTAATAATTCCCTTTCATTATAATCCACATAACTTGTTTGGAGATAATGGTTATTGTCTAGGGATAACTACAAAATTCTCAGATTTTATTTAAAATAACTTTTTACTGATGAATTTGTTCTCAAGAAATATTTCACTATTTAATTTTTCGTGTTTAATCTTTTCCTGATTACCAAAATAATTATGCTCTTGTTGAATTTTAGAAATATGAAAAACCTGAAGAAAATTATTATCCTTCAAATGCCAAGAAGCAAATACTATGAATTTAGCCATTTAAAACAATTTTAAGAAGACATTGTTTGATTTACATAATTGATATAATATTTCATAGAAAATATAATATACTACTGAAAAAAGACTATAGTTAGCATTAAATACTGATCCCGAAGGGGGCTACTGATGACAGAAGAATGAAGAGAGACTTTCAGTATAATAAACTTTAATTCCAATTACATACCTTCTTCTACCTATTGAAGAGTAAATTTTTCAGTCCTGCAATCACAGATTCCTGGCACACTAGCACTACAGAATCATCCTGGATGTTATAGAACCAAGGAAATAAATGAATTAGGATGGAAACCTCTTGTTACACTGGCCACTACTAGGAAGCTTTGATGTTTAGGGATTTAGGGACTCAGGTACTCAGTCAAATCGCAAAGGGAATCATTAAAAAAAATTATCAAAGCTCCTTTTGTGAGGAATTATGGAACACAAAAATATGTATGGTGGTGATAGCAGGATGTGAGGCTAAAAAGCAATGAATAAGGAAAAATAGATATGACAGTTGTGATAATGTCAGTTGTATTTTTATTGAAAGGCAAGTGTTCCTCTGATCCACAGGACTGAGGGAAGAATGAGGCAACATTAAGGAATAAAGATAATGCAACACTGAGGACTACTTAGTTGGCTGCAAGGGCCTTGCATTTCACCTGCAGTGAATACCTACAGTACCTTTGCTTGTGCTGCTTTCTTTATCTGGAATACCTTTTCTAATCAGAATTTTTTACTTTAGATTTAACTTCATTTCTTAAAGGATTATAGAAATATGTAAAGTAAAGCCAAAAGTCTCCCCTTTCTTTCACTTCTGCATCCACAATGGAAAGAAGGGAGAGGGAGACAGAGAAAGAGAGAAAGATTTTTCTCAATACAGTAATATATTGTAGATATACTATCATGTATTATGTCCAGCTCCAATTTTTTCAATTGATATTTATTTTTAAAACTATTCAATATGGATATGCTATAGTGAAGTACTCTACTTCTGGGCATGGAGGGCATCTATTATTTTATCACCATTATAAAGAGTCCTACACTGAACAAATTTGTTCATGGTTCTTTAGACTATTATTAAGTACTTATAAAGGATAGAACTAGAAGATGAAATTTCTAAGGCAAATGTTGACAGATTTTTCTCTCCAAACTGCCTAATTTATATTCCCATAAACATGTATGTGACAATACTTTCCAAACTCTTTCCAACACTAGATAGTATCATTGTTTGCTTTTCATTATAATTTTGAAAATATGATGAGTAAAGACATTAACTAGTTATTTTAATTTGCATCAGCTTTAGCTGCAGTGTGAATGAACTCAGATTTTTGTTGGTCACACATTTTTTTCTTCTAAATATCAAATTTTCTTATCCCTTTACTTACTAGTTGTTTATCATATTTTCCATATTAATACATAAACATTATCTAGACTTCAAGGACATCATGTACTGTAAATGTTGAAATAGCTACTCGGGTGGCGCCTGTGGCTCAAGGAGTAGGGTGCTGGCCCCATATGCTGGAGGTGGTAGGTTCCAACCCAGCCCCAGTCCAAAAAAAAAAAAAGAGAGAGAGAAAGAAATAGCTACTCTAACTTAGAATTGATTGAATTTTTCCTTCTGAAACTTTCAACCAGACGGAGATACAGAATATTAACAGTACCTCAGATTGAGAGGTCAAAGACCAAAAAAAAAAAAAAAAAAGATCATTTCGAGACACAAAATGAAGGGAAAACAGGATCCAGGCTCTGTGTGGGCAACCATGGCCTTTATTCCACTCTGGTGAGGGTAGCTGAGTTTGAGAAGGAAGTCAGCACATGGGTCAAGATGGAGGGGGATTTTAAAGGTTAGGAAAGTGGGGGTCAGGACAATCTCTTTCCTGGGTTGGACATCTGTTGGAAGGGTGGGGGTTGGCCCATTAACCTTTCCCAGGTGTGACATCTAGTGGGGTAGGGTAGGGGGTTGACCCATTCACCTTTCTTAGGTGGGATATCTGGTGGGGGAGGGTAGGGGGTTGATTATTTTAAGTGTGTCCACCCTATTTGGGTGGAGTTTGATCATATCACAGATGCATCCCTTATTCTCCCTCCCATCAGTACCCCCCAAACCCTAAAGGTGACCTCTTTTGTAACCTCTAACAGCTTTCATTAAATTTGCCTAGGAAGCAAATGCAAATTAAACATTGTACGTATAAACTTCTTCCTTAGTACTGCTTTTACTATGTCATCTAAGTTTTGAAAATTAGGTTGTCATTTTCATTAGTTTCTAAATATTTTATAATTTACCTTTTATTTCTTTTTTAATACATTGTTAAAAGTATGTTACTTAATTTTCATAATTTTGTTGATTTTTTCAGTTTGATTTCTGTTATTGATCTCAAATTTTATCCTGTTACGGTCAGAGACTATATTCTGTGTGACAGCTATCTTTCAAATCTATTGAGACTTAATTTATGGCCCAACTACTATCTATCTTAGAAAATGTCCCATGTGAGCTTAAGAACAGTGTATATGCTGTGGACGTTGAGTAGATATTCTATATATGTGACACTATGAAGGTTTTGAGATACCCAAAGATCAAGAAACATAAAATCTGCATATACAAAAACAAATGAAGCCCTCCCAGCAACAATAAGCTGAGAAAGTTGAAACCTGGATGGGTGAATCAGAAAGGACACCACTGACTATAATTCTTGGAAGTGAAATAATGGACCACAGTGTCTCAAAACTTTCATAGTGACCTATGTATATAGTTAATCTAGTGTTACATTCCCTATTTCCTTACTTCTGCCCTGTTCTTAAATCAATACTAAAACTAGAATATTGAAGTATCCAACTATTATTTTAGAATTGTCTATATCTGTCTTCATGTGTTAGTTTTTGCTTCCTATATTTTGATGGTCTGTTACTAGGTTTGTAAATATTTATGATGTATTGAACCTCTTATTAATACATAATTCTCTTCTGTATCTTTTGTAAATGTTTCTTATTTAAAGCCTATAAAGTGTTAAAGGGGTATATTTGGCATTTCTTTTCCCATTATTTATTTTGTTTCAGCATGTTTTTCAGAAGGTTTCTAATATAGTTACGATTATATTGATACATTTAAGATTTGGTTTCTTTATGTCTTAAAGAAAAATTCCAAGTGATGATAACTGTATTCTGTTACATGATTTCCTATATTTTTCTGTTTATTCTATAAATTTTAAAATTTTGTTGTTTATATTCTGTCTTTAATTTCTTTGGTAGTACTACCAATATTTTGTTATATGATTTTCTATATTTTTTGGTTTATTTTATAAATTTTAATGTTTTACTGTTTATATTCTATCTTTAATTTTACTTGAAAATTATTCATTTATATAGCTCAGATGGATTACTTGTAAACAGGATAACTTTTAATTTTTCTTCTTGAAGAAACACAAAATATTTTACACATCAGTGCTTAAAATTTAAAAAAATAGAAAAGTCCATTCTACATATGTATAATAAAATACATATGGTATTTTCATATGTAATTTGCATTGAGGACAAAAGTGATTTAAAAAAGAGGACTAGACACCAGGCAGGTACTTTATGAAATCTGGATAGACATAATTACAGTTGACTATCATATAGACAGGACAAGAATTACTAAAGTATTTACATATATATTTAGATAATGAAAACCAGAAAAATATATAAACACATATATTTAGAGACAGCTCACAAACATAAAAAAAAAATAATAATAAGAGAGAAATCCCCAAATCAATGGCAAAGGCAGCAGAGAACAGTTGATGGCTTATGTGAGCTGAGAATATGTAATACTCTGTCATTTAATCAAGGTAGGGTGTCAGTCTGGATTATTATCTGTGATTGCTTTGGAGTTTGAATCAAATAATTAGAAAAATTCTTTCAACTATGAAACTTTGCTTTTCAAATTGCAGAGTTTTTTTTAAAAATAGGTTTTGTTAAGTAAAAAACAAAAAATATATAATATACACATAAATATGTGTATGTATATATCTCCATGAATTTATAGGGTTTAAATATATACAAATTTGTGATTAAGATTTTAGGAATATGGACCAGTTTACTTAAATTTAGCTCACAGGGTCTTGTTCTATTCAAAACTAAAACAAATAAAACCAAAAAAAAAAAATCTTCATATTATTTATTGCTTAATGTGTGCAAACTAAGCCTTCATCATTCAGGAATGTCTGAATGCAGAAATTAAAATTGCCATATGTTGTTTTTCTTAAGGGTTCTTCCCCAAAATCAAGTTATAGTTTTCTTATGTGAGTCCTAGTTATAACAATATTTGGAGAAAGTAGAAACAATAAAATATAAAAGTGAGAAATGGAAACAAGTCAAATACTACATAAAGATTTTATCTAAACTACAGTTTGATTTGAGAAAGGACCGAATTATTTTATAGAAGGTAAGATTTGTCTAGAATAGAGCCTCTCAAACTTTTTTTCAGAATCTTTTTATAATCTAAGAAATTATCAAGGATTCAAAAGCCTTTCATTTATGTGATTAGAGCTATTTATATTTACCACTTATAAATTAAAACTTAGAGAACAATGTTTACATATAAACTCATTTCAAAGTGGCAATCACAAGCTAATTGTATTAACATAAATGCCTTATTTATATAAAATAACTGTTTTCATTCAGAAAATGAAAATTAGTGAGAAGAATTAGTTTTTTAAAACCATTTTACAATTCTCTTTAATGTTTGCCTCAATAGAAGAGAAATAGAGCAGGAATATTATGTTAATCTCTTTGTTATCTTCATGTTATACCAAATTATCTCTTTGCTATATTTCTTTAGCCCTTACTCATTCTTCACTTGATCTAAAATTATAACTCCTGTGTATACTTACTTACTGTCAATACCAACTAACTGTGATTGTAAACCTCATGATGACAAGAAAGTTTCTGTTTACTTTGTGTTTAGTGTGTTGGGAAGTTTATGAATATCTGAAAATCATGGCACTCTCTTTGCATGAATAGTGATGTATTATTTTTAGACATGAATAGTAAATGTGACCCTAATCAAGGCATCTGCTCTACTTAGCAATACTTTACAAAGCCACTTCTAATCTGGAAATCTGTTGTCTTTCAAGCTTTAGAAATAAATGAAAATTCCAAGGCAGTGAAGAAACTGGCTCTGTGAGTAAATTTAACCTTTTAGGTTTCCCTTGCATTGGGGAGATTCAGTCATCTTTTCAATCTTTCCTGGAACATGTGTCTTGATGGTAATTGGAAAACTGTGCATTATCTCTTCTGTCAGGTGCATCATCAACTACTACAACGTCCATTGTTTATCTTGCTGGCCAATTTTTCCTTTCTGGATATTTGATTTATCACCTTCTCTGCCCCTAATATGGTAGGCATCTTTCTGAAACCAACACCATCTCTTCTTCCGGCTGCTTCTTCCAGTTACCTTTAGTCTTGTTCAGAGATACCAGTGAAAACTTTTTCTTACCCCCCATGGCACTTAAGAAATGCCTTGCTATCCAGGTGGGTTTCTGCACCACCTGAAAGTTCAATATTGCACCAGGGTGGGAGCCTGCTCTTGGGCATGTGGCTTCTTGTACCACCTCCTGCCTGCTTACCCAATATCTCAACTCTTATTTCAGTGTCCCAATAAAATCTATCACTTTTATGTGATCCAAGATCCCTTATAAAGCTGTCCTGTGAACCATTTCTGGCCACTGAAATCATCTGTGCCATTCATAATTCAGTCCTCATTTTCTCCACCCTCCTCTTCATTACCAGCTCCTCCACCTGGTGAAGGGATCCTCCACCAGCTCAGGGTCCCTTTAGTAGGAGGATGAGAGAAGGCCTTCTACACAGCAGCACCTCTGTCTCTATGTGATGTGCCTGTTCTATGACTCCATCATGGACGTATATGTAAGCCCAACAGAAGGAAATCTTGCAGAAATTCAGAAAATGGTCAGTTTGTTTTAGTCTGTGTTAATTCCACTTTTCAACACCTTGATCTACATTGTCTGGAGTAAGGAGAAGGAGGAGCAGCTGGTAATTAAAAAGATTCTTAACTTTCTCTGTATAGAACATCACCTTTGGTGGGGGTGGAGCAAGATGGAAGACTAGAGACAACATCTTTATAGTCATGTTTGGTAATATTGGGGAGAAAAGACTCCAGGCACATCTGGCTTGTGGGCTCTACCTAGAAACATCCCTTCAGGGGCATAAGGAGACCGTGGGACACTTCAGGACCCCCCAAATGAGGATGAAAGCTGTGAAGAAGCAGCAAGTACTTGCATTTAGGCAGAGGCTGGCCAGTGCAGCTACGGCTGTAGCTGGGACAGTTTGCAGAAAAGAAGGCCTGTCTCGTGGTGTTTTTTTAGACCTGGACACTTGGTAGAATTATGCTAGAAGGGCTTGGGTGAGTGAGCGAGTGATTTGAACAGTGCCCAGCAGCTGGGATTGAGCCACCCAGGTGGAGCAGAGCTCTCGTTATTCAGCTGCAGGCCAGGCACAGCCATGGTGGGAAGGCTGCCTTGTAGACTTGGTTTTCAGGGTGCTAGTGCAAGGCCTGATAAGTGGAGCAGCCACTCCTTGGAAGATTTGAGCAACACATACTTTTCCTGGGAAAGCCACTGTGTAGCCAAGGGACACAGTTTGGAAAGGTCAAGTCATGTCTATTAAGCAGGCCAAGGAGTGCTTCAGGCTCCTAAGCCTGTAGGGTTTGAGAGCAAAGAAGTAAGGAAGATGGGGCATGGTCTCACAGGCAAGGCAGAGTCTTCCAGTCTCCATCTTATATAGTTGTATCAGTGCAGTAATTAGCATCTCATACCCCAGAAGATTACCTGTTATTACCAAGCAATATATATTACCAGCAAGAATATATATGTGTATGTGTGTCTGTGTATATATATATTTATATATATATAGTTTTTCTTTTTAAAAATTATTTTTTCAACTCTTTCCCCTAGGTTTTTTCTTTTTCTTTCTTCTTCTTTTTTTCTCATGTAATTACAATTTTTCATTGTTTATTTCTTTAATAATAGGGCTTCGTTTTTGCTAGTTTTTCTTCCCTGTTATTCTTATTTTCCTCCCAGTTATATCCCTTAAGGTTTGTGTTTGTTTGATTTACTTTGATTTATAGTATTTTTGTTTTTCTCTGTATTTGGTAGAAGTGGGGTTTTGTGTCTGCTCAGGTTGGTGAAGAGCTCCAGAACCTGAGGGGCCTACCCAACCCAGCTCCCCAGAGGTTGAGATTTGTGAGTATGGATCAAGTACCCTACTGTAGACCACAATTACTTCTGTCTCTCTCTGTTCCTCTCTTCTTTTTGTCAGTCTTCTCTTTTACTCCCCTTTTTCCTTTCTGTTTTTTCTCTCTCTCTTTTTTAAATCTTTTATCCCTTCTTGCACTTCACACTTCTCTTCCTTTTAGTCCTTTACCAAAGGACTAAACTCCTTAGATCAGCAGCACAGTAAATTATAGAGCTAGAGGAAGTGAAAGTAAAAAGTAGGGCAAGGAAACAGACAAAAAGAAAACACTAATGAGGAAAAAACAGCAAAGAAATCCTGGCATCATGTAAAACCAGAACAGAGCAACCCCCCCTCTTCCAAGGGCTAATCAGGTAGCTACTAAAGAAGATTTCACCTATAAAGAAATGCTAAAAATGACAGAAAGGAAACTTTTCAAGCTGGAAGACCTTTAACCTACTTAAGCTAAATAATTGTCAGCAAAGAAATCTATATCCTGCTAAGCTAAGCTTTAAAAATGATGGAGAAATATGATCTTTTACTGATATGCAAACATTGAGGAAATTTGCCACAACAAGACCAGCTCTACAGGAAATACTTAGACCTGTTCTCAACACTGGCCACCATAATGGACCACCAGCAAACTAAACATCCAGAAGGTAAAAGACAAAACCTAGCTTCCACAATGATGCAAAAGATAAAACTAAGCAATAAACTTTCACAAAGTAAGTTAATAGAACTCCACTTATCAATTATCTTAATTAATGTTAATGGCTTGAATTCCCCACTGAAGAAGTATAGACTGGCTGATTGGATAAAAAAGCACAAAATATCCATTTGCTGCCTGCAGGAAGCACACCTAGCCTTGAAGGACAAACTATAACTTAAGGTTAAGGGCTGGAAAACAATTTTTACAGGCAAATGGGAATCAGAATAAAGGAAGCGTTGTAATCTTATTTTCAAATGCAAATGTATTTAAAGCAATTGAAGTAAAAAAAAAAAGACAAAGATGGATACTTCATATTGGTCTAGGGAACAATACAACAAGAGGACATTTCAATTCTAAATATTTATGCAACCAACTTAAACGTACCCAGATTCTTGAAATAAACCTTAATTAGTCTGTGCAATATGATATCCTATAATAGTATAATACAGGGGACATTAACACTCCTCTTACAGAGTGGAAGATCTTCTAAACAGAAACTAAGCAGAGATACAAGGGACTTCAATGTGACCCTAGAACAACTGTGTTTAATAGACATATACAGAACACTTCAACCCAAAGCTAAAGAATATATGTTCTTCTCATCAGCCCATGGAACATTCCCCAAAATAGATTTTGTCCTAGGACACAAATCAAACCTCAACAAAATCAAAAGAATTGAGATTATACCTTGTATCTTCTCAGACCACAAGACAACAAAGGTGGAACTCAACTTCAACAAAAATTGTCAGCCCCATACAGAGGCATGGAAATTAAACAACCTTATGTTGAATGTGGGTCAAGGAAGAGATAAAAAAGGAAATCATTAGCTTATTTGAGCATAACAACAATGAAGACACAAGCTACCAAAACCTATGGCACACTGCAAAAGCAGTACTAAGAGGAAAATTTATCCCATTAGATGCCTACATCTGAAAAACAGAAAGAGAGCACATTGACAACCTAATGATTCATCTTAAAGAAAAGGAAGAGCAATCCAATCCCAAACATAGCAGAAGAGAAATAACCAAAATTAAGTCAGAAATAAATGAAATTGAAAATAAAAGAATCATTCAGAAAATTAATGAAACAAAAAGTTGGTTCTTTGAAAAGATAAATAAAATGGATAAATCATTAGATAGGTTAACCAGAAATGCAAAAGTAAAATCTTTAATAACCTCAATCAGAAATGAAAAGGGGGAAATAACAACTGATACCACAGTGATACAAGAAATTATTTCTGACTACTACCAAAACCTTTGTGCTCAGAAATTTGACAATGTGGAGGAAATGGACCAATACCTGGAATTGCACCATATTCCTAGACTTAAGCAAGAAGAATTAGATCTCTTGAATGTATCAATGTCAAGAACTGAGATCAAGAAAACAATAAAAAAAGCTTCCAACAACAACAAAAAAGCCCATGACCAGATAGATAGATTCACATTGGAATTCTATCAAACTTTCAAAGATGACCTTGTACCTATATTGCAGAATGTATTCCAAAACATTGAGAAGGAAGGAATCTTTCCCAGCACATTCTATGAAGCAAACATCATGTTGATTCCACAGTAAGGAGAGGACCCAACCAAAAAGGAGAACTACAGACCAATTTCACTAATAAAGATTGCTGCAAAAACTCTCAACAAAATCTTAGCTAATAGATTGCAGGTACACATTAAAAAATATATATATACATCATGATCAAGTAGGCTTCATGCCAGGGATACAAGGCTGGTTTAACATATACAAATCCATAAATGTAATACAACATATTGATAGAAGCAAAAACAAAGACCACATGATCCTCTCAATAGATGCAGAAAAAGCATTTGACAAAATCCAACATCCTTTTCTAACAAGAACACTTAAGAAAATAGGCATAGGTGGCACATTTCTTAAGCCGATTGAAGCCATCTATGACAAACCACAGCTAACATCATACTAAAGGGAGTAAAACTGAAAGCTTTTCCACTTAGAACTGGAACTAAATTGTACACTGTTGCCACTATTATTCAACATTGTGTTGGAAGTTCTAGCCAATGCAATCAGGCAAGAGAAGGATATAAAGGGCATCCAAAAGGATGCAGGAGAGGTGAAACACTCACTCTTTGTTGATGATATGATCTTATACTTAGAAAAACCCAGAGACTCAACCACAAAACTCCTCAAAGTGATCAGGAAATACAGTAATATCTCAGGGTATAAAATCAATGTACATAAATCACTTGCCTTTGTATATGCCAATAAAAGCCAAGGTGAGAAGCAAATTAAGGACACAATTCCCTTCACAATTGCTTCAAAGAAGATGAAATACTTAGGAATATACCTAACAAAAGAAGTGAAAGATCTTTTCAAAGAGAATTATGAAATCCTAAGGAAAGAAATAGCAGAAGACACTAACAAATGAAAGAACCATGCTCTTACTAAGAAGAATCAACATTGTCAAAATGTCTATTCTACCCAAAGCAATCTAAAGATTCAATGCAATCCCATTTAAAATACTAACATTATATTTTGAAGAACTGGAAAAAATAGCAATTTGTTTTGTATGGAACCAGAAAAAAACCCATCTAGCTAAGGCTATTCTTAGTAATAAAAACATAGCCAGTGGCATCACCCTACCAGACATCAGGCTACTTTATAAGTTCACAGTAATCAAAACAGCATGGTATTTGCACAAAAATAGAGACATAGAAATATAGAACAGAATAGAAAACCAAGAACTGAAACCAGTCTCTACTTTCCATCTGATCTTTGATAAACCAAACAAAAGCATACAGTGGGAAAAAGAATCCCTGTGCAATAAATGGTGCTGGGAGAACTGGATAACCATGTGTAAAAGACTGACACTGGACCCACACCTTTCACCACTTACAAAAATTGATTCAAGATGGATAAAAGACTTAAATCTAAGACACAAAAATGACAAAAATCTTAGTAGAAATTGTGGGAGAAACTCTGGATGATGTTGACTGGGGAAAAATTTTATTACAAACACTTCAGTGGCCATCGCAACAATAAAAATTAACAAATGGGACTTAAGCTGAAAGGCTTCTATATAGCTAAGGACACAAGAAGTAAAGCAAAAAGACAACCTTCGGAATGGGAGAAGATACTTGCAGAGTATTAATCTGACAAAGGGTTAATAACTAGAATATACAGAGAACTCAAATTAATCAACAAAAATAGAGCAAACAATCCCATCCTCTGCTGGGAAAGAGATATGAATAGAACCTTCTCTGAGGAAGACAAATGAATGGCTAAAAAATATTTGGGAAAATGCTCATCTTCCCTGATCGTTAGAGAAATGCAAATCAAAACCACATTGAGATATTACCTATACCCAGTAAAAACAGTCCACAGCTCAAAGTCTCAAAGGTGCAGATGCTGGCATGAAAGTGGAGAGAAGGGAGCACTTTTACACTGCTGGTGGGACTGCAAACTAATACAGCCTTTTTAGGAGGAAGAATGGAGAATCCTCAAAGAACTCAAATTAGATGTCCCATTTGAGCTTGCAATCCCATTACTAGGCATCTACCCAGAAGAAAAAAATCATTTTTTCATAAGGACATTTGTACTAGACTGTTTATTGCAGCTTGATTTATAATTGCCAAAATGTGGAAACAACGTAAATACCCACCAACACAGGAATGAATTAATAAGCTGTGGTATATGTATACCATGGAATACTATGCAGCCATTAAAAAGAGGGAGACTTTACATCTTTTGTATTAACCTGGATGGAGATGGAACACATTCTTCTTAGTAAATCATCACAAAAATGGAGAAGCAAGAATCCAATGTTCTCAATTCTAATGTTAAGGCAGTAGATGGCTGCATGTTAAGGCTAATACAAAGTGTAGGGTAGGGCAAGGAGAGAGTAGGTAGAAGGGAAGTGGGAGGGGGACTGGGGTCATGGTGTATGGCACACCTCTTGGGGGAGGGACACAATTATAAGAGGTACTTTATCTAACAAATGCAATCAGTATAACCTAAGTTTTTGCACCCTCAATGAATCTCAAACAACAGGAAAAAAAAAAAAAAAGAACATCACCTGTTCCAAACCTAGGGATAGTTTTTGAGATATTTTCTAGATCCTACAGTCTAGGGACGGACCCACCCAGACTAAGGAACTGACTCAACTGTTCTTGTACCTCCTACCCAATGACCTGAATTCCCTTGGATTGGCTGACCCACCCAGATAGTGGCCCATATCAAAGGACTGCTGATTCTGTCCCCAAACCAGCCAATTAGAAGACCCTGATTGCCTAGCCCTCTGCCCATCAAACTGTCTTTAAAAACCCTGTCCCTCCAATTCTGAGAGAGGATGTTAGGTTAAGTATGATATAAATAGGCCAAGAAAAGGCCTTAGACCTCTGGGAGGCTCATGGTAACCCAAAAGCTGAAAGCAAGTCTTTGCCTAATAAAAGAGTAAAGTATTGAGGCATAATCAAGAATTTGTGAGTAATTAAGTTATTTCCCCATTTGCAGAGATAGCTGGGGTAGGACTCCATCGATCCCAACAACTGAGTGCTTTTATGGAGAGACAGGCTCAGAATGAGAAGTTAAAACAGAATGAGTACCTCTCTTGTTTATTAAAAAGGTTACAAGGTTGCCTGCCATGTCAAGGGTCACCCATATTTACTCCCCTGTGATAGTGATGGCATTTGAGAGAGCTGCTGGGAACTTTAGCCCCACTATTCAGCCATAGTCTTAGGTGGGGAATGAGATGGTCCTTATTTTCTGACCAGGGAACAAGGACTGGTGGGAAGAGGATTAGGGTTTGGGCATTTCTGGTTGCAATGACCTTTCATATCCACAGCAGAGGTATCTATTATTGGATTATCATCACCCAGGGTGGTTTGGGTGGCCCTGATGAGGTGGCCAGGGTCTGCTTAACACAGCTGCTGAAAATTGGCATGCCTCTGGACATGCCTAATCACGCTGGTTCTGCCTCTCCTGCTCTGTCTTATCTTGGTTGTTGAACACACTGAAAGTAATGTTTAGGAGAGTATTTTGGAGAGTCTGGGGCCCCAAGGCTAATATATGGAGTTTTCTTCTCCTGTCTGGGGCTGACTGACTGATGAAATGAGTTCACCACTACAGTTCCCTGAGGTGCTGCTGGGTCTACATTGGTAGTAAATTACTTCAGTTCTTGTCTCCTCATGATCAAAGATGAAGCCCAGGGACAGAAAAATTTAAACCATGGAGCAAAGAAATTTATTAGTAACCAACAGCACTCTCCTAAGAGGGTATGAACCAGCACACGTTCTAACAAATGGTAGCCCTGGGGTTTCTGCGTCATTCCTTTTTCTCCTGTCTGGTCCTGCCTCCTTCATGGCGTTTTATCTTTCCCTTTGTTCTTGATCAACAGGAGGGGGAGTTTTTCCACCTTCTGTGGTTAGTCCTGGATGTGTGGTGGTGTCAAAGCCAGATGGGTGGGTAAACTGTCATAACATATAATCTGCCTTGTGTTTTTTTTTGTTATGTTTCTTGTGACATTTGCAGTTACCTTATCTTGTTATTGTTATAGTATTTTTTTATTCAGCATCCTATTAATTTAAGTTGTCTGTTTTTGTATTTTCTGTACTCATGTCTCACTTTCTTACCTACTAAAAGCATTATCTGTGGATGACATTATTAACCTGTTAAGACTCAAAAAGTGCTGGATTTTTTATCAAGGCTCTGTGTCACTTCTCTCACCTTATTACAGTTAACAGGCTTAATCGTGCATCTTTTATGAGCCATGTGACTAGGAGTCTTACTCCCCACTGTCTTTGTGGGTAGTTTTAGTAGGGATCCTGAAGCAGGACAGTTGTCACTCCCACAGGGTATTGGAGAAGTTGGGCAATATTTAAGAGGTCCTCTAAAGCTTGTGCCTGGGCCCAAATACACACTGTTTCTTCTGCAGTGCAACAATGAGAGAGAATTACATTACAGTATCTTCATGTGACATCAGAGGAAAGAGTTAGGCTCTGAAATTTCTCAGTAAACTTTTCTGGTTCTTCAGAAAACTAGGCAAGGCTTGCCTGGCTCTATTTAAGGTATGATATAAAAGAAGGACATGTATTCTAGTGGCGCTCCATTGGCTTGTGACTACCTTCTGTAAAGGACACAGGGCTGGGTTTAGGGCCAAAGTGGGTAAGGTAGGGGTTCAAGGTCAGGAGCTGGAACTCTTTCAATGAGTTCTGGTCCTTATTTGGGAGACTCCATTGGGGCTTTAGAGTTTTCTGAGATGAGGTAAAGAAAAGTTGCAAGGTTTGAGTCAAGAAACTAGTTTTACATTCCAATATGCTCCTTGTGTCTCTGGATATTTCTGTAAGGCCATAAATACTTGAATATAGGGAGAGTAACTGGTGGGATCACACCTATGGTTCATCCTATAAGGGTACATGTGAATCTTTCTAAATGTAGAATATAAATGTCTTAACACAATAACTAAGAAAATGACATGAAGCCTATGTTAACCAGTCGGATGAGAGTATTTCAAATTGTATATAGAAACAGCACGCTGTACCCCATGATAGTATTAATGTACATAGCTATGATTTAATAAAAAAAAAAAAGAAGAAAACACCTGAATATAAAGAATGTCTGCCCATGTCTTCTGTCATTTGCAAAATAATTCTAAATGGAGGATAGTACAATGTTATAGTTTAGACTATCATTGACCAGTCAGAACTCCCTGTCATCCAGATTATATTTGGGCCAGACAGTGTTACAAAAGAATAGAAATTCTTTTTTTCTTTTTATGCTATCAAACTTAAGGGAGACACAAGTTTGGAGAATATAGGCATTGGCTTTTACTAAGGATTGGGGTAGGAATTCCTAGAATTGAGTTTCCTCCTTTATATGGTTGTTTTGGAACTGTCATAGTAATTTTAAGGGTAGAGAAATTTTAAAACACAGCGTAAATGGTATTGTAATTAGCCAAAGTTCATATAAGGTGGCAGAGAGAGCTAACCAACTGACTGAATGCAGTTCTTGCCTTGATTATCAGTTCCTGCAGGTAGGCTAAGAATTATTTTAACATCTGTATCCAATTCTACAGCCCACTCATCGTCTCAGCCCTGTCTCCTACTTTCCTCCTCTATTAGCAGGAGCTTAAAAAGTGCCAATTAAGCCAAGAAGAAACCAGAAAACAATACACAACAAAAACCCAGATAGGAAATCACTCTGCCACTTTCTAACTGTATAATCTTGCATAATATCCTTAACTTCTTAACCTTATTTATACTGTGTATAAAATGAACAGAATAAATATCTCACAGAGATACTTATGTTTATTATGTTATGATTTTACTAGCACCACAACGATCTATTGATTATTTTATACATAAAATTACAACAGTGTGCAAAAATGCTGTAGAATTATAAGAGTGCTGTATTCTGGTAAAAAGTTTGAGTACATAAATAGTTAGATGCTTACACATATTTGTCTTTATTTTCATTTTATTGTGTGTTGAATAACTTGGGACCCTTTGACTTATAAGCTTTTTTTCTCTTTCACTAATAAAATCCATAGAATCCCTTTAGGAGATTATAAATATTAGAGTCTTGGAAACATCATACCAGATTGTAAATCTAGAACACAGTAGGAAAATATAGCAATGGATCTGAATGCAATAAGAGAGAGAAAGCTGAAAGTATCCTGTAGTGGAGAATCCCCAACTTTCTTGGTCTTATAGGTGAACATGGAAGGATAAATTATTGACTATTACTAAGACCTTATGGAAGGGTTCTGTCATTTTTTAAAATTATTATTAAATCATAGCAGTGTACATTAATACTATCATGGGGTACAGTGTACTGTTTCTGCATACAATTTGAAATACTTTCACCCAACTGGTTAACATAGCCTTCATGTCTTTTTCTTAGTTATTGTGTTAAGACATTTATATTCTACATTTAGAGAGATTCACTTGTACCCTTATAGGATGAACCATAGGCATGATCCCACCAATCACCCTCTCTCCACCCACCCTCCTCCCTCCCCTCCCTCTCTCTCCCCTCTCCCCATATTCCTGGGCTAAAATTGGGTTATAGGTTTCCTATGAAAGCTATAAAGCTGGTTATGTCTCTGACAAAGGTTTAATAACCAGAATCCACAGAGAACTCAAACATATTAGCAAGAAGAGAACAAGTGATCCCCTCTCAGGGTGGGCAAGAGACTTGAAGAGAAGCTTCTCTGAAGAAGACAGGCACATGGCTTACAAACATATGAAAAGGGTTCTGTCATTTTATGAGCTTGTGTTAGCCAATTTAAAAATAAAATGTTGATTAAAATCCACATAGAAAGCTCAGCACCTATGGCTCAAGTGGCTAAGGCACCAGCCACATACACCTGAGCTGGCAGGTTCGAATCCAGCCTGGGCCCGCCAAACAACAATGATGGCTTCAACCAAAAAATAGCCAGACATTGTAGTGGGCACCTGTGGTCCCAGCTACTTGGGAGGCAGAGGCAGGAGACTCACTTGAGCCCAGGAGTTGGAGGTTGCTGTGAGCTGTGATGCCATCGCAGTCTACTCAGGAGGACAGCTTGAGGCTCTGTCTCAAAAAGAAAAAAAAAAACCCACATAGAAAAATAACAATTTCTATCTAGTACTGATATAAAAATTACTGTACCTGAGAAGATAATATCATAAAGACCTATGAAGAAAGAATTTTTCATACTAAGATAAATGGTAGAGAGTTATAACTCATTTCCCTAGATTATTTATCAGTATTAAAAAGAAATGAAAAGAACCAAATACAAAACATGGTGGTGGATAAATTTATTCAGGTAGTTTTCCTTGAACAATATACATTAAATAGCCCCTGTGAAGAATGATTTGTGAAAATATTGGATACAATTGCCTTCTGCTAGATGGCTATGCTATTTTACATTTTACTTTATTGTTAAAACCAGTCATGGAATTGTCTTCATGTGCTGTCGGTTACATATGGCGTGAAATTCAGTCTTACCAAGTTATATTATATCTATATTTATAACTATAGAGATAAACCCCAATTATTAAAGTTTTCAGAGAGAAACAGTTGAGTTACCATTTATTAGTAAATTCCATTTTCCTGATGTCATCAAAGCCTATATATTAAAAAGTTTTAAAATAAAGAGAAAAAAATAGGAAATTATAAAAAGGAAAAAAATCACACAATGAGGAAAGAGAATATGAAAATTGCTAAGGTTTATTTTATGAGTTTTTATTATCAACATTACTGTTTAATTCAAGTTACTCTTTGAGCTTGTCCTGCTGGCCAGAAAAATTTAACATCACAGTAAGTCCATCTGCAAATGTCTAGAGACAGGGATAAAGGGGTAACGGTCTCACAAGTTTATTTTGCTTCCGGGAAAAGAACATTTCTTATAACTGCAGAAACTTGGCCAGGCTTCAGATACTGACTCTTCAGTTTTGACATAGCTGCCTTCATTTCCTTGTTCCTTAATGTGTAGATAGCTGGATTTAAGATGGGAGTGAAGATGGTGTAGAATACAGCAAGGATTTTGTCAATTGAATAACTGCTGAAGGGCCAGACGTAGATGAAAATGCATGGGCCAAAGAATAGTGTAACCACAGTGATGTGAGCTGTCAATGTGGAGCGGGCCTTTGCCATGCTGGCAGAGGAACGACTCCTAACTGTGACAAGTATCACGGTGTAGGAAACAACCAAGAGCAGGAAGGAGCTCATAGAGAGAAAGCCACTGTCCGCGACTATTAGTAGACTGACCACATAAGTGTCTAAACAGGCTAACTTGGTCACTAGAGGAAGGTCACAGAAAAAACTATCTACTTGATTAGGACCACAAAAAGGCAGGTTAACAGTAAATGCTAGCTGACTAGTAGTATGGATGAAGCCCACACACCAGGAGATGAGGACAAGAATAATACACACCCGGCGGCTCATGATTGTCATGTAGTGGAGAGGTTTGCATATAGCAACATAACGGTCATAGGCCATGGATACTAAGAGCACCATTTCACTGCCCGTGAAGAGGTGTACAAAGAATATCTGGGCCAGACAGGCATCATATGAAATAGTCTTGCGTTCAACCAGAAAGTCTGCAATCATTTTGGGGGTAGCAAACGAAGCAACACATATATCTACAAATGAGAGGTTTGCAAGCAAGAAGTACATGGGTGTATGAAGGCGGGATTCTGAGGTCACAGTGAGGATGATGAGAAAGTTTCCTAGCAGAATTGCTAAATAAAGTAGTGAGAATATGAGAAAAAACAAAGGTTGGAGCTCCTTTGAACTAGAGAGTCCCAGTAATACAAATTCTGTCACCCGAGATTGATTTGTCCCATTCATTGATTTTGAAATCAGTTACCTGTACAGGAGAGAAATAGAGATCAATCAAGGAACTGAGTGCTAATTTGATTTCTCAATAACACTTCAAGTTTTCAAGATTCCAATTTCTATTCACGTGCCTGGGTTTTCATGAATCATTAAAAATAACATAGACGATACAACAACTTCACAAATAACGGAGAGCTAGGTTGGGGGTGAGAGTTGTCCAGGAGATGTTCAACGCATTGATACATCTAACTACATAAATTAAAAATTTATTAAAATTAAAAATTAAAATTTCACTTAAAAGTGAAATGTAACATCTGAAAAAAAAATTTTGACATCACAGAGATACAGTCTAAGAATCCACAGAGACAAAAATCTATTTTTTCTAAAGAAAATGACATAAAAAAATTTGGACAGCTTCCATAGAGAAAGATAATTTTATAAACTTAATATTGACTAAAAAAGTTAGACACAAAAGTACATAATGTCTTGGTCTACTTAAAGTTCAAAACAGGTAGGTCTGACTCATATGAGAATGTTTCTAATTAGTAGATGTGTTCATATAAAGAATAATTTTTCATTTCTTATAATAGTTGAAGATGGATTAATAACATGCATATACAGTGTTATCCTAGGAGGCCCTCAGTTCTCTCCTACTTGAAATTCTATCAAATGAATCTTTCTTCAATACTTCCATCTCAGATATTATGACAGGCAGATGAACAGAAGTAAATAACAGTATATGTTACAGGGGCCACCTAATTTTATCAGTTCAACAATACACGTTTCACAAACTTTCAGTATTGCCACTTCCATAACCCTCCCACCCTCAGTTCAGTGATATAACCATTACTATTATGGACTGTATTGGAGACAAATACTGGTGCGTGATCTTCAAAAGGATGCTGACAAAACACTTTCACTTACCTATAATGAAATGGAAAATGTCGTGATGTCTTATAATCAATAGTCATTAATGCTGGGGAAAAATTTGGTTGTTATTTCCACATCTCCTAAGAAAACAGACCAAGGCCTGAGGAGATAATTCAAAAAGAGGTTTACTTCTAAATAAAGAGGAAATGGATTTGGGGTGTCTGCACCTAAAATGAGCTCTCTTCAAGGGAGTAAAATAGGGCTAGATGCTGTATTCTAATCCAAGTCCTAGGTAGCTAGGGGAGCTCTTGAAGCAATCAGGTATTTGAAAGAAGAAAAATATTTAATAGACTAACAGGGGTAAGACTGAAAACAAAAACTTCTGTTTCACAATTTTACTAAGGAAATTTGGCCTAACTGTAGCTATATTGCTTCCATTTACAACAGTAGTTAACTAGATGTCCACAAATAACTTTCAAATGCTTCTAGAAACTAATCATACTAAGAGCCACTTGGAAAAGATTATTTCCTGGTCTCTATTGCAGATTTAAGTACTGAATATTTCACTCATATCTCTTAGGAAAATACTACCTGCCAACTTATCATCTAACTTGTCCAGAAATATGGATGTAATTCTCGAAGGAGTTCAAACACTGTTTTCAAAAGGAAGCCTCAGCAAATTCATCTAAAACAATTTCATATAAGTTTTTTTAATTAACAAGAATATCTTCAAGAAGTATCATTGATAATAGTGATTGTTATATGATTTGGGATCTCTAGAGATGCTTTAAGAATATTGCATCATTTTATCAAAAACTTTATCATTTTAGGAAATATTTAGGCTTTTTCTTCCCTTCATCTCACTTTCCCTTGATTCAAAGCATAGGGAAGTTTTTACTTGCTTCTCAGATACATGTTATATATAATCATTATATAAGTAGGTCAAACATCTTGTTCAGTAATACAATAAATTTATTTGCAACACACATACTAATAAGATTCTGAAAGATAAGCATCATATATGAGATACACTTTTTTTCACAAATAGGATATGTATCCAACAGGATATTTTGGCTTTTATGAGTTATTTATGTTACTATTTTCTAGTCATGAATTAATAAGAACCATTCTAAATTATAAGCTTCAAAGTAACCTGAGGTTCAAATCAATGGATGACATCCAAGAACATCATGAACTATCATATAAAAGAAGTATTAGCCTGGAACATAGAAAATATCCATTTCAATTCATCCTATTCATACTCTTCCAGATACATTGTGCCTCTTTAAAAGAGAAAGGATCCTTTTGAAAGGATTATGCAAAAAAAGCAAGTCAATGATAAAAGTAATTGTAAAAAGTTGCATTAAAATAAAAGCATATTTAATTAGAAGAGTAAAACTTTCCCAGTTTCAGCAAGGTAATACAGCAATTGAAACTTTTCAGAGTTAGGTATTTGTACAAAACTTAATGGAAACAAAATATTCAAAGACCAATTGAAAGGAGAGAGAATAATTGTCCTTCTCTATTCTCCATTCTGACTTAGTTAGGAGGCTGGGAAAAATACTATAATTTCTGGCTTTGGCCTTTTAATATTAGCACCTACCGGAGGGTAGGGGGAATTCTTCAGGAGCCATTAGATGGGGGACAAAAGTAAGGAACTCATGTCTATCCAGACTTCAGTCTTCACTTTTACCTGTAGTGTCAATATACTCAGCATACAGATATAAGGAAAGCCATATCAATGATTAGAAGCTAATTAGGAATTTGACGTCACTGGACTGTAGTGACCAAGAGACCCACAGGAGAGTTGTGATAGCAGAAATCACCTTCATCAGGGATAATTACATGAGAGAATTTATTTGCTCACAAGAATTATAGTGCATCACCTTGAGGATTTCACAAATAGATCAAGCAGTAAGATGATTAATGGACTAATGCTATGTCCTGGTAGAGAAGATGTAACATGGTAGAAAGAAAAGCAATGAGTAATTGAGTTTGCTAGTCCTTTCTGCTTCAGAGGTGCTTAAAAAGAACACAACTGGGAGTGACAACAACTGCTAAGGAGTTATTATGTAATTCTGTATACTACACAGCAGGGCAAACACCTTAATATTTTAACAGCTTCAGATGAGCCACATGCTTGGTTTCCAAGACAAAGTTCTAAGATAGGGGAATAAAACTGTTTCACAATAGAGATGTTGCATCATACAAAATAGTAAAGAGACTCCAAATAGTCGTACAAACATTTGAAAATCTTAGCTCAAATTTTAAGGAGAAAAATGCTGTTGAGTGAAGCTCAGATTTTCTCCTTCCCTAAGGTTATTTTTCATTCAAAGACAGAATAATAAAGGACAAAGTAAAAGATGTCTTCTTATCTCATAGAATTTTGATGCTAGTGTGGATACTAGAAACCAACCAGTCCAACATCCTAAATACATAGATAGGATGAATGGACTCCTGAACAATTAGCTGTTTGACTCTGATTGTACTATCCAATTTAGAGCCCCAACTTATACCCTTTATCTAATGTTCTTCCTACTCTACTATGATGGGCCTTCCACAGGGTGGAATTTATGATCAGAACCAAGCTGATTCTTCATCCCTTCTTACGTTTGACAAGAGATCTCTTAAATATCTCTTTGACCCATACTTCCCAGTACCCTTCCTTGATTGCTATTCTTTCTACTCAGCTTTTTTTTCTTACTGATTTTCTTGAGTTCTTTGTAGATCCTCGTTATCAGTCCTTTATCAGACGCATGTAAATTTTTTTCTCATTCTGTAGGTTGTGTACTTAGTCTATTGATTGTGTTCTTGGCTGTGTAGAAACTTTTTAATTTGATAAGGTTCCAATTGTTTATTTTTGTTGTTGTTCTGATGATCATTGGGGTCATCTTCATAAATTCCTTCCCTAAGCCAATATCTATAAGTTTTTCTAATACTTTCTTCTAGAATTTGTACAGTTTTGTACCTTAGGTTTAACTATTTTATTCATCATGAATTAACTTTTGTGAGAGGTGAGAGGTGCAGATCCTGGTTCAGGCTTTTACATGTACTGATCCAGTTTCCCAGCACCATTTATTGAATAGGGCTTCTTGTCCCCATTGTGTGTTTTTGTCTGCTTTATCAAAGATCATATGGGAATAAGAGGATGGTTTCATCTTTGGGTTCTTATTTGTATTACTTCTTCACAGTTTAATAACTCTGCTTGGAACCCACATGTCAGCTTCTTGGCTTCCTGTGACTTCCTTTAAATCTTTATTCCTCAGAGTATAAATCATAGAGTTAAGGAGACAAGTGAAGACAGTAAAAACACAAGGTAAATTTATCAACTGTAAAGATTTCAAGGGGCTAAATGTAGATGAAGATTAATGGCCCAAAGAACATAACCACAACAGTAACTGTGGGCCAACAGAGCAGGGAGTGCCTTGCACAACCCACTAGAGGCTTGGCAATGGATAATAACAAGGATGAAAGTGTAAGAAATGAACAAAAGGAGGAAACAGATGAGAGAAGACCACTATTGGTGAGTATAAGGATCTCCAAAACATAGAGGGCTAAGTAGGCAAGTTTGATCATTAGGGGGAAGTCACAGAAGAAAATTATCTACCTTGTTGGGTCCATAGGATCAGAAATCAACTGTGAATGCCATGTGGGCTGGCTGAGTGTAGGATCCCAATGGCCCACAAGACTTCCACCAGAAGTGTGCACACCCTTCAGCTTATGATAATCAGGTAATTCAGGGGTTTCATATAGCAATATATCTATCATAGGCCAAGGTGACAAGGATCACCATATCACTACTCCTGAAAATGTGCAAAGAAAAAACCCTACATTTGTGAAATGCACCCCTGGAATGTGATGGTCTTGTGTTCATTGAGGAAGTCTACAATCATCTTGGGAGTGGCAAATGTAGCATGACACACCTCAGTAAAGGAAACACTGTTAAGAAGAAAGTACACAGTGGGGCCAGGCCCGGTGGCTCACTCCTGTAATCCCAGCAGTTGGGAGACTGAGGTGGGTGGATTGCCTGAGCTGACAGGTTCGAGACCAGCTTGAGCAAGAGCAAGACCCCATCTCTAAAAAAATAACTGGGTACTGTGTAGGGTGCCTATAGTCCCAGCTACATGGGAGGCTGAGGCAAAAGAATCACTTGAGCCCAAGAGTTTGGGGTTGCTGTGAGCTATGATGACATGGCACTCTACTGAAGGTGACAAAGTGAGACTCTGTTTCACAAAAGAAAAGAAAGAAAAAAACACTGGAGAATGTAGATGAGAGTCTATAATTACTATGAGAATGATAAGGATGTTTCCTAACACTGAAGTGCCATAAAACACAGAGAGGATAAAGAAGAGTTTGAGTTCCCTAGAGTTAGACAGCCTAACAAAATGAATTCAGCAACCATTGACTGCATCTGAGATCCTAAAGTTTACTGGAGGGACAAATAATAATTGATATGGATAAGGATAAGCCTTTTACCATTTTTAAATGAAATAGATGCTTTGATTCTAGTAAATATAAAGATAATATGATGAAGCTACAAGACAATGAGTATACACATTCTTGTTAGGAATTGATGTATTCACAGTGTTCACATAGATAATTATATGAATTATACTTTTGCATTTATAGTCATGATAGATAGACAGATGGATATGTAGGTAGGTAGATAATAGATTTATTTAAGTTTAGAAAATTCTATATGGAAAGAAGAAAGAAGTTGAAAGACAGCAGTATTTGCCATTGTATTCTAACATTTCTTGTAGAAGTTCACAAGAGCTCAGTAAATAATACTTTGAAAGTTATGTGTACTATACTTAAACATCCAGATTACAAAATAGTTGAAAATTTCCAGCACCTTTTACAGAATCTTGGAGGGAGAAGAATTTTAGGTCAGGTGGAAAGGGATGGAAATCAGCCCTGTTACTTCAGTAAGAGACATCAGAAAAAGGAGTGGAATACAGCCACATATTTTAGATTTCATAATAATAATGACAGAGAAAAATAATGTGTAACAAGTTAAACTAATGTGAGCAAGGGATTGCATTCAGTTTTTTATAGCAAAACAATTTAAGGCCAGGTGCAGTACGCTGGTAGGCCAAAGCAGGTGGATTGCCTGAGTTCAGGAGTTTAAGACCAGCCTGAGCAAGAGAGAGACCCTGTTTCTACTAAAAATAGAAAAAACTAGCCAGGCATAGTGGCTGGTGCCTGTAGTCCCAGCTACTTGGGAGGCTGAGGCAAGAGAATCACTTAAGCCCAGGAGTTTGAGGTTGCTATGAGCTGTGATGCCATAGCACTCTGCTGAGAGTGACAAAGTAATACTCTGTCTCAAACAAAAGCAAAAAGCAAAACAAACAAAAAAAAACTCCAAAATTTAAAGTTTAGAGTAATAAATTAGATGATTTAGCAATGAAAGATATATCTTCCTAGACCTACATGATTTTTAATCAAAAGTGATTCTTTTAGTTTCACAATTGTATTCTTTATTTATTAATATGATTTCTCTTTACAAATGCTTAACTTAATCCCATTTAATCTGGTAAGCTACTTGTCCTTCAAAGATGAGACTGAGGCAATTTTAGGTAGCATGTATATTTGCTAATTAAATATATATTTGAACTACTTATCTTTGCTAATGATTTGACAACCTCTTCTTCCTCTCATAAGGTTAATTCTAAAATAGCAAAAATGTTTTCCAAAGACTATCAATAGCATCTTTGGTGTAATTGATTAGAATAAATTGTCTGCTTAGCATTACACAATCTTACAGACTCTGGAGACAAAGCAATTGAAAAACAAGGGGGGAAATGCCTTCTCCTCATGTAACTTGCATCCTAAGAAGGTGATGAAGTTAGCCAAAGAAATTAAAAATATTCAGTAAAAGATATACACCATATCCCAAAGGTTGCCCCCAAAGTCACCATATGTAGGGAAAATGGGAAATTGCAGCTAAATTTATCTTTATTTACAAAATAGTCATTATAAATTTTTACAAAGAGGTGGCTAATATGTAGAGAATATTTTGGTGGTCTTTTTTTTTCTTTTTTTGAGACAGAGTCTCACTTTGTTGACCCTGGTAAAGTGCTGTGGCATCACAGTTCACAGCCACCTCAGACTCTTGGGTTCAAGTGATCCTCTTGCCTCAGACTCCCAAATAGCTAGGACTGTAAGTGCCTGCCACAATGCCTAGCTGTTTTTGGAGGTGGGCTCTCCCTCTAGCTCAGGCTGGTCTTGAACTCCTGAGTTCAGGCAATCTGCCCACCTCGGCCTCCTAGAGTGCTAGGATTACAGGTGTGAGCCACTGCGCCTGGCCATTTTGTAAATATTTTGTAAAATTTTGAAATGACTATTTTGTAAATAAAGGTATATTTAGCTACAATTTCTCATATCCTTTCTCAACTACAAACTCATCTCTTCCCAGGCATACTCAAAAATCTTGAGAGGGAGAATTGCTTTACATCATTTGTCCCTATGTTATTATCCCCTTTTTGCTTCTTTTGCTATTTCGTTTTGTCTCCATTTTTTTACATTCTCTACATTTTTCTGTTCCAGGGACCTGTGAGTTAACTGCCATGGACTGTGTTATCCAGGATTTTTGCCTCAAGCCTTCATTGAAGTTGAAGAATAGAAGGAACTGACAGGAAAATGGAAGGAGAGAGAGATCTGGTTATTACTTCTGTATTTTTGCCCCACCACACCACTAAGATTCTTACAATACTTGCACCCTTAAATACTTAGTATCTTTATTGCTCCATCTTTCACCAGTTTCTATTCTGTCTTCTTGTCTCTTCAGGCTAAAGGAAGGTAAATGTTCCTGTTCCTTCTGGTCCTTGGATACCTTAATCCTGCAAAGACCTTAATAGTTGATCTTTATATTCAAATAGATGCCAGGTTTGCTTTACACTTCTTTCTGTGACCCTGACCAATACACTTCTCAACCCATTCTAATCTGACTTAGGGCCTCATTGCTGTATTAAAACTACTCACATTTATCTCTTGTTTACAAAAATTGGCCCATAAAGACATTTCACTTAATAAAAGGCTTCTATTGAGAAAAATTACGTCATTCTCTTGAAAAGGAGTTGCTAAAGAAGTTATGAGTTTAAACAGTACATTTTCTCTCTACTGTATATCCAATTGTCTACTGAGCATCCCTGCTTGTTTTCAGATGCATATTTAAAATCCATTATGTATAATACACATCACATTTCTAAGATATGACACATAATAAATATTTTTTTAAAAGAATGAATGGACTCGGTAGTTCAACGGCTAAGGCACCAGCCACATACACCAGAGCTGGAGGGTTCAAACTCAGCCTGGGCCTGCAAAACAACAATGACAACTACAACCAAAAAATAGCCAGGCATTGTGATGGGTGCCTATAGTCTCAGCTACTTGGGAGACTGAGGCAAGAGAATCGCTTAAGTCCAAGAGTTTGAGGCTGCTGTAAGCTGCGCCATGGGCACCAGGCCAGGATTTCATTCTTGTTAATAGATCAGTAGTATTCCACTTTATATACAGGGTGGCCATAAAGTTTGTGTGCAATTAAAAACAGACAACTTTATGGACATCCTTTATATACCACTTTTTCTTTATCTATTCATCTTTTCATGATCAATTAGATTGATTCCATATCTTGGCTACTGTGAATAGTGCTACAATGAACGTGAGAGTGCAACTATCTCTTTGACATGCTGATTTCATTTTCTTTGATACCTAGTATTAATAAATACCCAGTAGTGTAATATGGTGATTTTTTATTAATTATTGTGGACATTCCATACCATTTTTCAAAATGACTGCTAGTTCTCATTCATACCAATTATAGGGTTTCCAATTTCTCCACATTAATCCCATAATTTTTTAAATGTTTTTTATTATAACCATTCTAGTTGAACATGAGGTGATATTTCAATATCGGTTTCATTTGCATTTTCCTGATAGTGATGTTGAGCACTTTTTCAGATCCTTGTTGTCCATTTGTACATCTTCTTTTGAGAAATGTCTATTCAGGTCTTTTGTCCGTTTTTCAATCAGGTTATTTGTTATTTTGCTTTGAGTTGATTTCCTTATATATTTTAGATATTAACCTTTTACCAGATGCATAGTTTACAAATATTTTTCCCATTTTGCTGGTTATTTCTTCACTCTGTTGATTGTTTTTGTTGATGCTGTTGTTGTTCCGAAGCTTTTTAGTTTCGTGCAATCCATTTGTCTATTTTTGTCTTCGTTGCCTGTGCTTTTGAATTCTTATTTTTAAAAAAAATCATTGCCCAGTCCAATGTCATGAAGCATTTCCCCTATATCTTCTACTAGTTTTAGATTTGGGTCTTACATTTAAGTCTTTAATCCATCTAGAGTTGATTTTCACTGTTTGGTTTGTTGTTGCTCTAAGATTTGCAAAGTACATCTTTAACTTGTCACATTCTACATCTCATAATATTAATAATGTTATTATATATTATGTTGTATATCACATTTAGCATATAATTTTATAGTATGGAATAATACATATTAATATATCATCATCTTATTTGTATAATACATAATATGGTATATATAACATTATATAACTAGAACCTAACAACAGCATAGTTTTATTTCTTCCTTCCCATTTTTCTGAATTTTAAATATATTTTATTTGTATATGTCTTATGAACCTCATAATATGAATCACATAATCAAAAATGTTTTAAGAAAAGAATGTAAAATTATCAAGTAGTTTAATATATGTGTCACAGAGTATGAAGATCCAAGAAAAAACACTTTGATGTCCAAAAGCAAAAAAAAAAAAAAAAAAATGGATGTTCCATCTCAAAGAGAGAATTCACCCTTCCTCAAACTTTTAGTTCTGTTTGGGTCCTCAAAGGATGATACCTGCCCACATTGGCAAGGGTGAATCTTCTTTATTCTCTCTACAATTTTAAATACTAATCTCTTCTAGAAACACCTGCACAGACACACTCAGAAATAATGTTTTACCAGCTATCTGGGCATCTCTTAATTTAGTCAAGCTGCCATATGAAATTAACCATCACAGGTCGGCCTCTCTCTCTCTCTCTCTCTCTCTCTCTTTCTCAGACTTCAGAAGAAACCAACTCTGCTAAAACTTTGACTTTGGACTTCAGCCTCCAGAATTGTGATACAATGAATTTCTGTTGTGTTAAGCTATGCATTTTGTAGAAATTTGTGAAGGCAGCCCTAGGAAATCAATACACCATCCAAACATTAAAGTTATTCTTTTCATATGTCTTTTTGACTCCAGGAGATAAAAGTATAACTTTTTTCTCATTTCTATAGTTCATTTCCTCCACTATGACATTCATAAAAATCTATCTGGTATTTTAATTGTTTCCATTTATTTAATTTTTACTATATTTTCTCTCTGCGATTTTTACAGAAAAGACCAACTCATCTTTGTATAATCCTGAGAGAATTCATTGTGCACATTATACATTCATTATTGAATATATTTAACTTGGTTTCTAAGTTAGTGACAATAAGTGATCACTGCAAAATTCTTGATTTAGAGTTGTGCATTTTAATAAATTGAAAACAGAAAACAGCTGAGGTAATAAGCACATGCATCATAAATTTAGTTTACTTTACAAGCAGAAGTAGCAAAAGCCTATCAGCACTGAATCCATACACATTTGAGTGTCTATGAAATTTACTATTTAAAAGTAATGGTTTTAATACTAAAACTATTTGTATATTGTTTTATGCTTCCTAAAGTCCTTTCATTTCCATTATATCCTTTTTTATGATATAGTTCCTGGAAAATACCTATTATTAATAACTTTATTTTACATATGAAAATATTAGGAGCAGAGAAGTGAAATGAATTCCAATTTCAAATGTATAGTCAATGCCACCACACTTTCACTAGCAGATCAGAGGGAAAAAATGCTACTACCAATAATACCATGACTGAATGTACATTTATGTAAAATGTTGTATCATTGTATAAAAATATAATAGGTAGTCAAGTTTAACACATCAATACCATGCTTGCAGTGTAAATAATGAAGCTAACAAAAAATCTAAAGTTCAATAAAAATCCCCAGTTAAATAGTATGATGGCTCAATACCATTGTGTATTTCTAAACTTCTGCTTCCACTAGGACTTAACATGTGGTGTGCGCATAGACACAAAAAACCATTAACACGGGCAGCGCCTATGGCTAAGTGTGTAGGGCGCCGGCCTCGTATACTGTGGGTGGCGGGTTCAAACCCGGCCCTGGCCAAATTGCAACCAAAAAATAGCCGGGCGTTGTGGAGGGAGCCTGTAGTCCCAGGTACTCGGGAGGCTGAGACAAGAGAATCGCTTAAGCCCAGGAGTTGGAGGTTGCTGTGAGCTGTGTGACGCCACTGTGCTCTACCAAGGGCTACAAAGTGAGACTCTGTCTCTACAAAAAAAAAAAAAAAAAAAAGAAAGAAAAAACCCCACTAACTTAAGTCTTATAGTACAGTTAAAATACTGAATCCAAAGTGATGACAATTGCAGGTTTTCCGTTTCCTGTTAAGCGGTTTTTTCATTCTTTTTTTTTTTTTAATTGAATGGTAACTATGTACATTAATGCACTTCTGGGGTACAGTGTGGGGTTTTCACATGCAATCTGAAATACTTCCATCAAACTGGTCAACACAGCCTTCATGTCATTTTCTCAGTTATTACTTTAAAACGTTCACATTCTACTCTTAGAAAGATTCACCTGTACCCCTATAAGTGATCCCTCCAAACTCCCTCCCTCCATCCATTCCCCCCTCCCTTCTCCCTCCCACCCATATTCTTAGGCTATTTGGTTATAGCTTTCATATAAAAGGTATAAATTAGTTTCATAATAGGGGTGTGTACATTGGATACTTTTCCCTCCATTCTTAGCATACATTTAGTCTTTCTGTTACAAGGCCTTTTTCAGAACGCAGACTTCAGGGGAAAGTACATAGGAAAACTTTTGGCTAAAGAGGAAACAATACCCAATAGATGTTCTTTACTTTTATTATTAGATGTACATGAAGTTTCCCTGTTCTGTTATCAAATAAATATAAAGGAATAGATTTCATATTGGTTCTCAGTTGCAAATAATTCTTAGATACATACAGAATTAACTTTTTCAGACAGTGAAATGTTCATTGTCTGTCATATTTGCACAGAAATATCATATCAATATCAAAGCCTCCACACTTTCACTAGCAGATCAGAGGGGAAAAATGCTACTACCATTAATACCATATGCTAGTGGCATATTTGCACTTCAAATATCTTTGAAGTTTTTTGTGAATAATGTGGAATTCATTATAACCAATGTATTCCACTTTATATCTCATCTCATTTTATTAGTGTACATTTTCTAGCTTATTTTCAAGTAGAATTACAAATAAGTAGACTTATACATACACACACACACATATATGCTGCTGATGGCACCAAATTCCTAGAAAAAGTTTTGTAGTAAGTATAAATTCAGATAAAATAATCTAAAAGAAAAAAAACAGATGAGTAGATATGAAAAACTTTAAATAATAAAAATATAATAACCAAATTATAAATAACAATAATGTTCAATAAATGAGCAGAAAATAAGCTAGCAAATGTACCCTAATGAAATAAGATGAGATGTAAAACATGACCCTTTCTATTATGTCAATATATGAGATACTGCTATAAATAGAGTGGAAATATCAGAAATTTAATTTATTATACATTTTGATTGCAAGGTATAAATGCAATATGTATTCAGTAGTTGAGTATCACAAGTTTACTAACATGAATGATATTTCAAGCACATTAGATTCTCTAAGTCCTTTATAAAATATTTAAAAAGGTATTACTGTTTTCAAGGCAATTTATACTTTAAAGTTATAAACAATGAAAAAATAAAGTTACATTTAAGTAGAATTGGCAAGTAATTTCTCTAATTTCCTTGCATTTTGGACCAAAAATCCCCCAAGTCTATCATTCAATAACCCAGATCCATAGCAAAGATGATTGGCATGATACTGTGATCCATTGGAAGATTTTCATTCTAACTCAGGATTACGGTCCTTCATGGTGATTCCTAGTTTTTCCAGGAGTTTGCAAGATGATTTCTCAATCTCTGCATGGCTAATTTAACATCTTCATTCCTCAGGGAGTAGATGATGGGGTTCAACAGAGGTGTACAAACAGTGTAAAAGACAGAAAGGAACTTATCCACAGAAAATCTGCTAAAAGGCCATATGTAGAAATAAATGCAAGGCCCAAAGAAAAGAATCACCACTGTGATGTGGGCAGTTAATGTAGAAAGTGCCTTGGATGACCCACTGGAAGACTTGCGCCTGACGGTGATCAAAATGACGGTGTAAGAAATAATTAAAGCCAGAAAACAGCTCAATGATATCAGGCCACTGTTAGTTAGGATCATAATTTCCATTTCATATGTGTCTACACATGCCAGCTCTATCACCAGGGGAAGGTCACAGAAGAAGCTATCTACCTCATTGGGACCACAGAATGGCAGATCCACTGTAAAAGCCAAGTGGCTAACAGAATGAAGAATACCCACAGCCCAGGAAATAGATACAAAAATCATACATAGCCTCCGGTTCATAATTGTACTATAATGCAGGGGCTTACAGATGGCTATAAATCTGTCATATGCCATAGCTACAAGCAGCATCATCTCACTTCCAACAAAACTATGAAGAAGAAATATCTGAGCCATGCAACCCTCAAAGGAGATAGTCTTACGCTCAAAAAAAAAGTCCGTGAGCATCTTGGGGGTGGCAAAGTTAGACTGGCAGATGTCAATGAAAGAAAGGTTACTGAGCAAGAAGTACATAGGAGAGTTCAAATGGGAGTCAGAGGAAATGATGACAATAATTATGACATTGCCTAGCACTGATGTCACATAGACTACAGAGAAGATAGCAAAAAAGAAAAGCTGAAGTTCTCGAGAATTAGAAAGTCCCAAAAGTATAAACTCAGACACCACCGATTCATTTACGTGAGCCATGTATCCAATCTACAGTTATCTGAATGAAAAAAAAAATCAGGAAATATCACAATGATTGATACTACAATAAACCTAATTTATACACAAAAGGAATATGATATACTTTCAATATGATATACTTTCAAGTTAATGAAATACATATATAAATAATCAATTGACTAATACTTTACACCTAGAATTGCTATGGAAAGTTGGAGAAGTGCTAAAAAGAGAAAGAGATATAAATCCTATCATAATTAGGAATGGGTCGTACATTAACACCAAAAATATTAATAAGATGAAAGAGTATGCCAAAGAGGTAAAAATAAGTTTTAGCTCAAATAAGTGTTATTTGAGCAAAATATTTTTCAAGGTTTAAAATCTGCTGACCAAAAATGAAAAAAAAAAAAA
>NW_003852509.1:6374728-6423342 GCF_000181295.1 Otolemur garnettii
AACAAAGATAGAAAGGTAAAAATATGAAGACATCCTGTATTCAGGGACCTGAGGGGTGAGTGAGCTGGCTAGCGGAGATGGCATGCTAAGAGGCAAGAAAAGTTAAGTTGGAAATGGTAGGTCAACAGCAAATTATGGATTTAATAATTCTTAAATGCTAGGCCAAATGAACTAGATTCATGGCCTTGAAATTGAGAATCATAATGTGCTTGGTAGTGTTTTGAGAAATTTAACAAATGCAATTTTCTGTATCATGGAATATTGACACTGAAAGTGTTTCTGAAGGTCACAAACACTTTCTTTCATCCTCTTAGCAATAGTTAATCAAAGTTTACTTTTTGTCAGATAAATAACAATCAATTATGCATAAACCGATTACTACCAATTACTACTCATTGTCTTCTGAGTATGCTTTTTATTCTATACATGCCTGACACATAGGAACTTGTCAAAATCTCTAACACCATTCATAAATGGTCTTTTTGGAAATATTTCATGCAATTATGTGTCACATATATAATTTAACACGTAATAGATTCTAAAAAGAGAATAAGTTTAGCATGTAAATTGCTTCTTAAAGCATTTTTTCGACATTTTGCTTAATATACGTGGCCACTTTGTCCCAGAAGAAAGATTCTTCCTGAAGCGATTCAGAAAACATTTTTAACTTTAGCTCTGTGTATCCAATAGTGCATGATAGATATTTATTTTACTGATTGAAGTTCTGTGCCCTGTATTTTTCAGTGGTTTGTTAGAACCCAGTAATTTAGATATGACTAAAATAATGAATATTTAACATTTTAAAGGTAAAAATCATATGTGACCATAAACCAATTTAAAAATATTTACACAGTTTGTTAGCTTTCCTTACATAATTTTAAACTGGAAGTTGAAGAACTAAATCCCTTCAAGTACTTCCATTTTTATCATTTGGTTATGATATCCAGTTTTAAGAATAATTCAAAAACATAAATTACTCAAGAATATAAGGAGATCACTAAGCCATGAGTAGAACTTAGTACAAGTTTCCATCATGGAAGTATCATTACCATGTTGAAGATTTAGACAATTCTGGAGTATTTAATCATGAGGTTACAGAGGAAGAGGCAAACAAACATTGGAGAGGAAAGATATTCCTATTTCTAAAACAAAAAATTCCAAGATAGCTAAATTTATGAATTTATAAGATAAAATTTGACCCCATGAAGGACTGCTTTATACAATTCAATCCACTGTGGAAAGCTTAATAATATTGTGGCATTTTAATAGGATAACAATGTAATTTCATAGGATAACTCAGAACTACATGAGCTATTAAGCCCAGATGTGACTGAGTTTAGAATATAGAAGTGAATTATCTCTAAGGCTAGTTTCATCTCTAAAATTCTAAGTTCAGAGACAGTTATGTTATGGCAACACATGGAGTTTTCAAATATTACTCAGAATTCCTAGGACAATCAACATAGAATGAAGAAGTGTCTCTGTTAATGAATCACTCACTTTGTCATTGCCACCATACCTCAGAGATAGAAGCCCTTTCAGATCCCAAAACACTAAGAGAATTTCTCCATTCTTGGTGTAAGATCAAGCTGGATATGTAAGAGTTGATATTACATTGATATGCATCTCTAAAATGTGTCAATAGAACTCTGGAGTCATAGTCATGAATAATTTTTCTGGTCCTTATTTTAACCTATAATTTTTGATTCCCTGTAAACCTAGAAGCAAGAATAAATAAAAGTCACTTTATTGACTACTGCTGTACTTTGGATAGTTAATCCCCTGCTCCTTCAAAAAAAATTTTGATAATAAATAAATATTTGCTAAAAGAATGGCAAAATAAATATCCCTCTTAATAGACAGCATAAAAGGGACAGAGGAGAGACAGATAATGGTTGTAGTATACTTTCTTTCCTTTATTTGTCAAATTCTGATCCTATTCCAATAAGAATTCCCAAAACCAGTGCAGTGGAAAAATCATACCGACAGAAGGGTAGAGAAGATAAATTTGCCTCTTGCATATGGAATTCCTAATTTGGCTGAGACAACAATAACTTCCCCTTTGCTATCTTCTGATTGCAGATTTTGCATCTCTGGGCTAATTTACCAATTATTTCTTTAGTCAAATACTATGTCCACATGTCATGTTTAATACTTACATTTTTAAAAATTTCTTTCAATTCTTTATTTTCTCTAAATGTAATGTCTCCCAGTTTGTTTCCAAGCTTCCTGCTTTCTGCTATGAGTCTTCATACTGAAAATATTTTTAATATAATTTTGACTTGGTGCATTGTAACCTGGTTCCCTGTACACTCTGTGCAGAAGCAAGTGTCCCAGGTACTGCTCTGAGGTGGGGTGGTGAGGGCTCTGCTCCTTCTGCTCTCAACCACATAATTATATCATAAAGTAATGCAATATAAAGGCTTTTGTTCTTATTCCAGGAAGTTGATTTCATTGGTGAAGCAAAAAAAAAAAAAAAAAATCACCCTTTGGAGATCTGAGGTCACCCTTCAGTGGGAACAATTATATTTTATAAAATGATTTTTCCAGAAATGGAAAAAGTGCTTTGTTTAATTAATTTGGTTTTTGTTTTGTTTAGTTTTAAAAACTGGTGGATACATGTGAAAGCAAAAGATTACTTGGTTTTAACTAACTGTCAACAAGGTAATATTGGAGTACTATCTTTCTTTTAAAGAAACAATCACACGATCTTACAGATGATCACCCATGCTTAGGTTTCTTCTAGTCGCAAGGAATCCACTACTTCACAAAGCAGTTTAATTGACTGTTAGAGTGCTCAGCTAGTTCTACCATCTGTAGTTTAAAGAATAAATCTATTCCCATGTTAAGACATTTTTTTTCACATATTTGAAGGTGTTCTCATTTATCCCATAAAACAAATCTTCAATTTCCCCCCAAACATATCAATAGTTCTTTTAATATAATTTGTCTAAGTTTCTAGATCTCTAATAGTTCTGATACAAGTTTGAAATGACCATTATTTTTTCCCCTTTTTATTATTTTCTTTTAAGAAAAAGAGTGTTCAGTCACCCAGGTAGAACTGCCATGGCATGATCATGGTTTAGTCCTGCTTGAATTGGCAGGTCCTTTCAAGTATGATATCAAAGAAGCCATAGATATATGGATATGTAACAGATAGGATTGATTGACTTGCTAAATTATCACTTCTACATTTGGCATACCAAAGAGAAAATATAATCAACACTAAATAAAAATGGAAAACTGGAAAATACATGTAACACATATGACCAACAAAAGACTATTTCCTTATAAATCAAAACACTATGAAAAAGAAAAATAAAGAAATACCATAACCAAATAGAAACATAAATGTATACAGGGTAGTTAAAAGGAACAGGAATGTTCTACCACTCCATGACAAGATCTTTTTTACCTAACATATTGGAAAACCTTCAATATAATTTGGGAGGAACAGAGAAATCATTTTTCATTGTAAATGAGAGTTTAATTAGAAATATACATTCATGTATTGTTGAATATATTTAAAGCAGAAACAACCAATTCAAAAGACATAAAATAAAAATTAAAAATAAAAATACCTTTCTTTATTTAGACATATGTAAAATAAATAAAAAAGAGAAATTTTTAAAAAGCTATTGTCAGTTAAGTTGGCAAAGATGGCCAAGTAAAGTGATGCATTGGGGATACATGCACCACCATGATGAACATATCATTAACATATAACCGAAGTCACAGAAGATGAGAGAACAAAGCTAAAGTAATAAAGAGACCCAAAGTGAAAAGTTTTCAAAACTTAATACACATCTAACTAAAGAATCAAGAGGTTACTAGCAGAAAAAATACAAGATTATTGTAAAGCTAGGATTGCTTGGGGGGGGGGGGGGGAAGCACAAAATTCATAAGTGGATCAATGGGGAAAGGGTCCAATCTCCTATTCCTTGTTTTCTGGATTTGAGTATGTCAACTGCTGGTAACAAAACTACAAATTAACTCTTGGTTCAATGGTTATCTAACATTCTGGAGTTCATCATTTCAACAAAGTTGGGTGTAATCTCAATGATAGCCTCTTACTTGGGCCTATTAAAGAGGCTACTTCAGTGTTCTCCTTGGCTGAATGCTTCCCCAAAAAGTAGATCCCGCAATCATGTTCCTGTTGTCACACCTTTTCCACTGTAAATACTTTTTTCTATAACTCCAGAAACAATCTATCTCTGAATCAAATACTCTGTAAGCCCTAGTATAGTGGTTTTGGAGAGGGACTTCAGGAACCATAAACTGAGGATTTAGCCTTATTTACTTGTAGCTAGTCATTCATTTGTGGACTTACCCTCTAAGCACAACTTTTCACCCCAAGCATTTCAGAGACTAAAATGACATAGTATTTGCATATAATCTAAACACATGCTCCCATATACTTTAAATCATCTTTTATCCAAACCTTTCTTCCTCTGCCAATGTTAGGGATGGAACCTCTGATTCCATTTCTTTTCTTTTCTTTTTTATTAAGTCATTCATACATATATCATAAATATGTTTATGCCATTATGGGATTCAATGTGTTGATTATTTGTACAAATTGGAATGCTTATATCCTACTAAACAACATAGTCTTTACCTCATTTATCCCAATACAGGATTAAGATATTTATGCTCTACACCTGATAGATCCAACTTGTACTTGCAATATGCTCCATAGGTGTGATCCCCCTACCAACCCTTCCTCTATCGACCCACTCTCATCCATTTCCACCCCCACCCATTCCCCCCTCCCTCCCATTCCCTCTTCATCCTAGGCTATAGTTGTGTTTCATTTTCCACATGCATGTGTGTGTGATTCCATTTCTTAATGATTAATTACCATTATATTTTAGAGATTATGTTAAAATTAAAGTTTAACATTAATTCAGTATTATAGATAGTATATACATTTCCATAGTAAAGATCATTCTGTAATGTCATCTTATTCAAAGTAAAAACAGCTATCTCATAATAAAATGCACAAATGAGCAAAATTAAAATTATTTGTATAATTTTATTATTTTCCCTATAATTTTATTAATTTTACATAAAAATCCTAAAAACAAAAATATTTAAAAATGATTATACTTGATTCATATGAATAAAATAAAATTCTGAAGTAATAAATACACTGTATATACAACTTTATGTGAAGGCGTTGATGCTGTTTCTTAAAAAGGAGAGTTGTAATCCCCATACTTTTAAAAGAATCAATAAGATGAAACCTATTGATCATGGTAACTTGTCTTTTTGATGTTCAGCCGACTTTGGTTTGCTACATTTTGTTGAGGATATTAGTCTTTCATTTTGTTGTTGTATTCTTTACTGGTTTTGGTATCAAGGTGATACTGGCTTTGTAGAATAAATTAGGGAGGATTCCCTCCTTCTCAATGTTATGGAATAATTTCTGTAGGATAGGTATCAATTCTTTCTTGCAGGTATATTAGAATTCATCTGTGAATCTATTTGATTTGTAACATTGTTTTGGGACTTTTTAACTACTATTTAAATCTCGCTCTTTATTGGTCTCTTCAGGATTTTTATTTCTTCCTCATTCAAGCTAAGAATGTTGTATGATTTCAAGAATTTATCGATTTCCTCTAGGTTTTCTGGTGTATGTGTATAGACATTTTGTAGTATTTATTTATAAATACTTATAGATTTATTATAAGTAAAGAAGTTATTTGTTATTTGGAAAATACTTTGTGTTTCTTTGATATCAGTTGTAATCCTTTTTTCATTTATGATTGAGCTTATTTGAGTTCTCTCTCTTCTATTTCTGGTTAATCTGGCTAGTTGTTTATCAATTTTATCTTTTCAAAGAACCAACTTTTTGTTTCATTGCTCCTTTGGTTTTTTCCCCCTAATTCCTTGAGATGAGACATTACATTGTATTTGTGATCTTTGTGTCTTTTTGATATAAGCATTTAAGGTGGTAAACTTTCTCTTTGGCATTGCTTTTACTATGTCCCATAGATTATGAAAGCTTGTGTCCCTTTTGTCATTCAGCATTCAACATAAACAAGTCATTAAATGTGATTAATCACATTCAGTAGCAATCTGATCATCTCAACAGATACATATAAAGTATTTGACAAAATTCAGTACTCCTTCATAATAAAACTAGGCATAGAAGGAGCATAACTAAATAATAAAAGTCATATATGACAAATTCATAGCCAATATACTGAATGGGGAAATGCTGAAAGTATTCCCCCTAAGTGGAACAAGACAAGATGCCCACTGTCACCACTTTTATTCAACATAGTCTTGTGAGTCCTAGTCAGAGCAAACAGGCAAGAGAAATAAATGAAAACATCCAAATTTGAAAAGAGGGAGTCAAACCATTCCTGTTTGTAGATGATATGATGCTGTATCTAGAAAAGTCTGAAGATTTGAGGAGAAAGTCCAAGATGGCAGTTTAGAGGAACTTCATCAGGCATTCTTGGTAAGGTTGGGGAGAGGAGCATTTAGCCACCTGCATCTGGACCATCCTGCCCAGAAACAACATTGCAGAAGCACAGAATGACAGAGTAGGATATCACAAGTGAAAAAGATAGAAGAGAGGAAAGCCTGCACAGAAAGCAGGTACAAGGGAGCACAGCCACTCAAGGACAGAGCCAACACATGGAATCCCTGGGGGATTAAATCCTCTGGTGAATCTCCTTTATCCCCTACATACCTCTGTGAGGGTAGACTGGGGACTGGCCCAAATTCCAGGTGGGTCTATTACTCTGGGTAGAGGGTGTGATACGAAGCAAATAGAAGACTGACAGGACTGTTGGGGACAGAAAAGCTGGCCCTTCGGTGGAGGGCCAGGGAAAGTGCCAACTGCCCATGGCTTCTTTTAGATGAAGCAGGTGGCCAGCAGCTAGGTGCCCACCAGAGCAGTGCATGGGCAAGTCTAAGTTTGGAATTTTGTCAGTGGGAAAACTTGGCTGCTGAATGCCCCATTGCCCTATTTCAGTGAGTCAGAGTAGAGTGAAGATCACTGAGGCATTGAGTCACTCACACCCATGGGAACTCAGGTTGGTGCAGCTTCCCAGGGGCCTACCATGTGGCCAGCTTTGTTTCTCCCTCCTAAGCTTGGGCAAACAGCTTTGGGCTTATCCAACAAGGCAAAGAGCCAGATTGAAGAGGCTGGAAGTGTCTTTGTGATTTGTTTTTTCTAATCTTAATAGTGGAGTGCCATCTGGTCTTGTTGCTAATTCTTTTCCTAATACAGGAGCACCACTTTATGTTCTTCCTAATTTCTGTTTCTAAATTTTCCTAGACTGTAGCAGCCCGTATAGCCTATGGGTAGGAGGAGTGAGTTATAGGAAATACCTGTATGGAACACCTTGGTGAAAAGGCATGGAGAGAGATTTAGTTCTCCTAACAAGCATGAGAGCTTGCGAGATGAGAGCATTGGTGATTTGGCAGTCTCTATACCTGTGGTGTTGAGAGGCACGAGATCAGCCTTTTATTAGGCTGGAGGAGAAGGCAGTCAAAAAGTATGTGCATTCTATTACGGACCTGCTTGCTCTGACTCTGTCTCCTCTTCTGCCTACAGAACGCCAGCACGGCATCTCTCTGCTGAAGATTACCAAGCTCTGCTAAAGACTAAGATCTATCTGTTCTAAGAAAACTGCTTTACTCTCTCTAAGACACACACACACACTCTCTCTCCAGCTAAAGTAGATAGCCCTCAGGCACCTAAGAGAATCTGTTCCTGAGCAAGGTAGCTTAGCGGTCCATGTCTGGAACCTACCTAAGCCAGGCCCAAGACCTGGCCAGTCCCCAGGTCCTGACAAGTGGTGTCAGAAGCAGATCCTGACACAAGACAACCAAGTTCATAGTAGTTGCAATTAAATTTTTTTTCATTTTTCCTTTCATTATCTCTTGTAGAGCACTAAAAAGGATTATCAAAGATATATAGATATCTTCTTTCTTTTCTTTTTGGTTTTTCTTTAATTTTTACCTCTTTCTTATTATTTTTCTTTCCCTCTTATACATGCATGCTCTTCTTTCTTTTTTCCCTTCCTTTTTTTCCATACACCAAAGGGCAATTTTAACCTTAAAGCACAGAGACACAGTAGATCAAAGGGACAGATTCATTCCAGAGATGCAAGGCTGGTTCAGTATATAATAATTCAAAAACATAATTCACCACATAAACAGAAATAAAACCAAAGACCACATGATCCTCATTACTTTGGCCACAGTTGAGATGCACCACCAGAGTACACTGAAAATATAGGCTGGGTGTTGATATGAGAAATTTTCAGGATTATTATCTTAATAAAGGGAATTCCTCACTACAGGTGAAATTTCAGAGGTTCTCTTTGGCTTCAGATAATGGGACACAATTTTCCTTATGGCTGCCTTCATATCTCTGTTTCTTAGTGTATAAATAATGGGATTTAGTATGGGGGTAAAAATGGTATAAAATATGGCAAGAACTTTGTCCACAGGATAGGTGGTAAAGGGCCATACATAAATTAAGATGCAAGGTCCAAAGAATAATATTACTACCATGATATGGGCAGACAGTGTAGAAAATGCCTTAGCCATTGCAGCTGAAGATTTGAACCAGACTGTAATGAGAATAACGATGTAAGAGCTGACCAAGACAGAGAAAGTGCTTAGGGAAAGAATTCCGCTATTGACAACAATTAGTATTTCAATGTTGTAGGAGTCTAGGCAGGCAAGTTTGGTCACTCGAGGAAGGTCACAAAAAAAGCTGTCTACCACATTAGGTCCACAAAAAGGCAAGTTCACAGTGAATGATAACTGGCTCAATGTATGCACCAAGCCCACAGTCCAGGAAATTACGACCAAGGCAGTGCAGGTCTTTCGGCTCATTATCATCACATAGCGAAGGGGTTTGCATATGGCTACATATCTGTCATAGGCCATGGAGACAAGGAGCACCATCTCTCCTCCAGTGAAAAGGTGAATGAAGAAAATTTGAGCTATGCAGCCACCAAAGGATATGGTCTTCTGTTCATGCAGAAAATCAGCAATCATCTTAGGGGTAGCAAAGGAAGCCTGACAGATGTCAACAAAGGAAAGGTTTCCTAGGAGGAAGTACATGGAGGAGTGCAGGCTGGCATCAGAAGTCACTGCGATGATAATGAGAAGATTTCCCAGGACAATGGCCACATACAACACAGAGAAGAAAACAAAAAGGAGAAGCTGGAGGTTCTGAGAACTAGAGAGTCCCAGCAATACAAACTCTGAGACCACTGAAGAATTGACCTTATCCATGGGTCCAGGTGGCAGACTTGTTCTGCAACAACCCTAAAGGAGAAGAATTAGGAAAGGATCAGAATTATAAACTGAGAAGCCTCTTAACATGAAGGATTCTGAGATAGTAAAGGAGGATAGTAGGAAGTAGCTTAGGAGAATATCTAAATAATGCTTAATACTTTGATCAGCATCATTAGAACCTCTTGATTTGTGGGGTAGACTTTAGCTATTACAGGGTAGTAAACAAGCTCATCCATGAGTGACTTATGATAACAAGACTAGAGGAGTGACTTAAAGTCCAGTTCCACAGGTTCTGTAGGTTGCCAAAACAATTTAGATTGATTAGTCTCGTGGTCATTTTCCATCATTAATTACAATGAATCTTTAAGTACAACATTCTTTTTAACACTCCAAGAGATAGTCATGACTTGATGTTTATTGTGTGATGCAAAGTCATACTGATTAACTCTGAGCTAAATGTTTTTTTCTGAATTTTAATTCCACATATTAAAAATGTTAGGAACTTTAAAAATACCTTCTTTACAGGTTTTAAAGTTTAAGCATGATAATTCATAACATTCTACTATCAAAGTTGTTATGTTATAATAGAGGACCTATCAGCAAAAATTTAACTTACTGCTGCTGTGGGAATCATAAACAATTTAGACGATTTCTACTAAGGAGATACTATTAAATACATATTATCCAAGTCTATAGTTTCAACTCAATTTGTCAATTATTTATGCAAATAATTTCTTAAATTTATAAGTTATGTGAATTATTATTTTTGCTTGATTATTCAAGAGAAGTATCTAAATTTTCCATTTTCTATACTTATCAAAATTAGATTTTATTCCACTTGTGTTCTCCCTGCTGAAAGTTCTCCAGGACCTTCTCAAAACATCCTTATAACTAATGAAGTGATAGAGAAGTTGTTTTAGGATTTTTTTTCTTTTCCATAGATAGGTAAAAAACGATTACCTCTTAAAATTGTCAGAATAATCCTAATAATTAGTTTAAAATTCCACCTTATATATTTTTTCCCTGTAAAGATATACCCCTGCTATATAAATTTGGTAAACTTAAGCTGGAAAAAATTTTGAGAAGCCCTCTTTCAGGAAACTGCCTTAGTTCTGACAATTAATTGCTGATCACAGTCATAATAAGGGACCTATGAGAGTGAAATGATTCTAGTCTCATGTAAGAGCACAAACATATTCTAATACCTATTTATTTTCTACAAGAAATCAAAGTCTTTCCTATTTCTAGGATACAGATCTACCTTCTCATTTACATGGATGTAATTCACACTGGAAACTCCTCTAGTAAAGAATCATTTCATGCACTCTTATTGGAAGAATGTTTTGAGAGACATTTTACTGGTCCACATTTTGGATATACATTATATACATTATTATGAACTCTGGCACTAACGCAAAAAATTAAGGTAATGCCTAAAATTGTATGAAACATTGGCAATGATGAATAAGTGTTTATAGTATATAAGAGAGCAATAATTGAAGGGATTCTGAAATAGAATGTAAATTATTTTGTCAGCTTATCCCATGCATGACTTCTTTCATTTGATTTTTCATTTCTAAAATAAAGGTGTTCTTGCTTGAGTTCATAGATTTATCGTGTCAAATGATTACCTAATGAAAAATGCTTATTTTATAAATGCAATGTAAGTAAACTAAAAAATGAGGCAGATTTCTACTGAATTATAAATAATAATTTTGAAAATTGGAAAAGAATCTACCATGTATACACTATATCAAGAAATCTTTCCAAAAGTCTGTGCAGAAGGCATTATTATCCCTAAACTGTGGAAGCAGAAAACAAGGGTTGATAGGTTTAGTAATTTCTAATCAGAAAGTTAGTAAATATCACAAAATCTTAGTGGGAATTTGAAATCAGGTGATAAAAATTTAATACTTAACATTTATTTACTAAGTGCCAGCAAAGTCTCAGAAACTCTTCTAAGCACTTTACATGTAATTGACTGTTCTCATAACACTGTATGGTAAACACACTTATTAATTCTATATTAACAATTAGAAATCAGAGTTACAGAGATAGTAAATAACTTTCCTAAAGTTACACAGCTAAAATGGCATTGAATTAGCATTTGAACTCTGGCCATCCCTCCAGTGCTAGCATTCATTAATACTATACTGTCTGATAGCTGAATGATATGAAACCCATGCCATCTACACTATGCTACAGTTGGAAAGTCCCTCAGTATATGCTATTTGTTGTAATCTGTCCACCTACTTGGAGGTGTTGATTCTTCAGTTAAGCCAGAGTTCTACAGCTGACACTTGAGGTTGAATAATTCTTTTCTGAGAAGGATTATCCCGTGACTGTAGGGCGTTCAGAGCATCCTTGACATTATCCACTAGATACAAGTTGTGCTTTCCTTCTTGTCCTAACAACCAAAACTCTCTCCAGGCATTACTAAATTTCTAGCTGAGGGGGTACAAAATCATTGAGAACCACTGAGTTAAGCCATCCTTAGCCTGCATTTTTAATCTCTCCTTGTTTTATTGAAACTTTTCATCTATTGACAACTGCTCACATTGACTCATCAGAGAAATAAGCAAAAAAGAACTCTCCTAAACTTTTCCACCATCTTTAGTTAGTTTTGTTGGGGTTTTTTCCTTTTAATTTTTCCTCTTTTTTTAAAAGAAATTTCTTATAGTATTGTCTACCTTTCCCCCCTCCAATTCTTTTCCACTACTAGCACCTTTAACATGCTTAACTATGCATTTTGCTACCCCAGCCAGGGAAACTACTTTATCAAGTGTCTTCAAAGACCTGGTAATGATAACTGATTTTGTTATACTCTTAAGCAAAACCTCCTGGTTTTCTTCCCAGAATTTTTAATATTAGCTTCCTCCCTCCATGCTATTGCTCTTTAGAAGTAGATTCTCCTAAAGTTCTAGCCTCTAGGTTCATATTTTTTTTCTTGACCCTCTGCACTTCTTGTACTCTTCTTTCTCTCTTCATAATGACTTTGTGTCATTATTAATCTCCCTTTCCTTCTCTCTCCCTCTCTAAGCTCTCCTCTTCCTTAGATATTCCATTCACCTCTATGGCATCAATCATCAGTGTGATGGCCTCTAATTCTGCAGAATAATTTCTCATCACACTCCAGGATTCCATATTGCTTCCAACAGATTTGTGGACATGAATATTAAGTAGCCGTCTCAAACCTTATCTTCAATTTCTCTCATTATCTCTGGTCTTTTTTCTTTTAACTGTTCTGAATCATATAACTGCAAAGAAAAAAATCTGTTTTCCTAGAGCTCACTTTCTGGCTTGTAACATCTCATTATTTCTTAGTCAAACAATAAATAAATAAATAAAAGGTATAAAATCCTCAGCATGACAGACAGGAATATATGATCTGCTTTTAGATTATTTAATAAACTGGTAAATGCTTCCTATTTACTTTTTCATGCCCTTTAGAGATTATCTATTTCAACACAAAAGTGATCTCCTCTGAAAGCCTTCTGAGAGGCTCCAGGTGAAATTTCTATTTCCTCATGCTGCTGCAGTTCTATGCCTTGCTTATGAATCATATACTCTTCCAAGGTGAAAAGAATTCTTATAATTTTACACTGGCTTGGCATATACTTTGAATATAAATTTAACTTTGTCATACAAGAAGCAGGGCTTAGTTACTCTCAACAGAGGTTCCATTTCTGTATCATACCCAAATGGTTCATACTGGCAACCATAGGTATGACCTTGGAGGACTCTCTCCCACCTAGCAGACTGGACTCCTCACTTTCCTGACACTTTCTTTGAATGAATCATTCAGGCATTTGCAAGTGAGTTTAAGTGACCCACACCCTGTTGCCTTCTGTACACTGCCCGCAGCAATGCCTTCTTGCTCTCTGCCTGTCTCTTCATTCCTGCCTCACATGCCCCAGAGACTAAGGATTGATTTTTTGACTCATTGTACTCTCCCTGCTCAGGATATGTAACTAAAAATCTTTGAACACTCTTCCTATTGCAGTGGTGTATTAAATGTGTGCCATCCATCTGAACAACCACAAGCTACCCTTGGTTGGGTCTTTCTCTGGAACACTGGAAAGAACTAAAAGGTGGGGCTGCCAGGGCCATGGTGATGATTGGCACAGGTCAGACAAGAGCTACAAGGGTTTCTGCCAGCATGAAATTCTCTGTGGAAGGAACCCCCTGGCTGTGGTGGAATAACTAGGCATTTGGCCTTTCTGATAAAAGGAGTATCCCATGAAAGGCACACTGGAAAAACCCATGTTCATTTCTCATTAGGGCAGAGTTGTTAGCTACTCTAGAACAGGAACTGCAATTAGCTGAGGGCTTTCAAGACACAAGAGTTTTTGTGTACATATCATTTTCCTACCACATTGAAGCTTCTTGAATCCTCATGCTTCTTACATATCACTCACAGGATTTGTATAGAGATGGGCATAGAGTAAATTCTTTGTAAATGTGCTTGTTTTTGTTAATTGAAATATATTTAACCTCATATTTGTCATTCACTTGGTGTTTCTACCTTCTTATCTTCCTGTGAATGGAATCCTTTCCTGTGAATGGCCTCCAACTTGGCAAACCATAAACTACCTATATAATCTCCATCTGTACATAGAATAAAAATATTTCATCTCATAGGTAATGCAATGTCATACTTAAGTCATTAAAACTAGAGCCAATAATCAACCCACAAATGCAAAGGGAATAAAATAATAAGTTTGAAATGCAGCATAGAGAAAATAGTTTATTGAATTGAAAGTAAACAAAATTTTGGTTACTAAAGTTTTTAATGTGTTAAAAATAATGAGATAATTTAAAAAGGAAAAACTTTCACTCTACTTCTATAGAGTTAAATTAATTCTGTCATGTTTACTTTAAGTGAAAAGTAAAATAAATTATTGATTATGCTAGAGCTACAAACCTACAACCAACCAAATTTGGGCATTCAACATTCCCATGATTTTTTCTCAATAGTCTTACTCTAAAAAGAAATGTGTAGACTTGGTTTGCATGTCTATTTGATTCCTTCAGGTGATAGGCAAGAGTATAATCAGATTTTTCATCATCTCCCGATGAATACCCACCCAGCAGAATGGGCTTGCAGTATGAACATCCTTATCTTGATTCACTTTCTTTTATTTCTAATACATGTTCCCCACGTTGAGATCTTCTCTAAGGCACAATATAATGCCTGAATAGAATATGTAACTGGATATAATCTATTTTTAATATATATATTTGTCAGGTATATCCTACCTGTTGTAATGCATACCAGAGATAGAAACTGAATTCTTCGGTTTTTCTATGGTGGAATTGATCTCTTCTGAGTGGCAATATTTATATGTGCCTTTTTCTTTTGTCAGATTGGCAGAGTACTATGGATATTTCTATGTGACCACTTGAAGCTTTTAAGAGTAATAAATAGCCAAGTTCACCTGACAACGGGAGTTATTAATACCTTTAACTAGATATTCCCATTAGAACAAAGCAAATAGGATCCCACATTGTTGACAGCTACAACGAGGACCATAGCACCAAGGGGAAAAAAGGGAGTTATTCAGCCCTTGGGCAGTATGTACAGTAAAATATCTTCTGTGAATTCTATACAATTTCTACTCCAGGAAAAAAGTGTGGGAAAGTGCCTTCTTTTCCCTAGATGAGAAATATTTTTAGTTAGAAAAGGAAAGACATACTACTTACTATGTTTTTCAGTTAATAATTTGTTTTAAACAGTTATCAATATTGATGCACACAGTTCAGTTCATTCATTTTAATGCCATAGGTTTTTCCATCATATGAATATAGTACATTTCATATTTTTTCATTTTTGGTGAATAAATATCTGGGTTGTTTCCAATTCTCGCTATTATAAACAACATCAAAATGAACATTTGCTTGAATAAATAGGTGTTAAAGTTTTTCCAGCATGTATACTAGGAGAGTAATTGCTCAATCATAATGAACACAGATCTTCAACATTATGACAAGTTTCCAAATTATTCCATAAAACTATTTAACAAGTTAGTGCTTAGTTGCACTTATCAGTTTATTGCCTTTCTGATTTGTATATAGCCTTCAATATATGCTCTGTGATACACAAGAGAATTCCTTTAAGTATTTCTCCTTTAAAGTGAGCATAGTACTAAGCTGTCTCTGAGGAGGGTGCTGGAGGCATATTGCAGGAAGAAGGGGCTCTATTACTAGTGTCCATCAATTCAAGCATTTATCATTATTTTGTGTCAGGAACATTTCAGGTCCACTTTAGTTGTTGTAAAGTGTACCTTAAGTTACCATTGATGATAACTTCCTGTGTTGTCAAATATTGTTCAGTCTATCTAACTACTTAACTATATTTTTGCATCCATTAACCATACCCATTTTATGCTCACCCCCTTCACTACCCTTCTCAGCCTCTGGTAACTTACATTCTACTCTGTTTCCATACAGTCAATTGTTTTACTACTTAGCTCCCACATATGAGTAAGAATATGCAAGATGGCTTTGGTCCATTAGAGTAGATTACTGGATTCACACTGGAACAGAATAACTCCTTTTGCTGTCCCCCAACAAAGCCTGAACTTGTAAGTCTTCTGAATAATTCACAAGCATTTAATGCACTGTATTAAATCTGCCTCATATACCCAGTGTTTTCTGTTTTCTTCACTGGAGGCCAACTGATCTAATTATACTTTGACCAAAAGAAAGAAAATAGATAGATATACATATAAACAAATTACTAATTGATATTTTATTTCTAGTCTCAATCTAAAAAAAATTTTACCCCCTTTCAATGTCCTTTGACAGGTGGTGATGAGTGAGAAAATAGGAAAAATCTAGCTTTTGTAGATGGTTTTGGATTCCTAGCAGAGTTCCCAGGCAAAGAAAAAAGATAGGCAAATCAACAACAGGCTGGTAATTGGTAGCCATAAAAAGACTAATAGGTAGAGAAAAATCTGGAGCCTCAAGTCCTAAAATATTTTCCTTAATAAAAGAATTAATTCTTAAAAAATAGTTACAAATACAAATAGGTATATAAATGGGTATACTACATATACTTTCTCTATATTAGCATTGTAAATTATCAGAGAATGAATAAAAATACAAACATAATATTTTATTGCATATTAGGCATTGAAAGTTGTTTGTTTATTTATTTATTTTACAAAAATCAGACAGAAAAAATAAAATTTCAATTGAGTTATACTGGCAACAATATAGGTAGAATACATATACCCATGATCCAAGTCACATTTCCCATCTTATTTGGGTCTTGGCCCTACTTACTACAGCATAACCTGTGCATATTTACCTCATGGTTGTAATCAAGAGCATTAAAAATAGTTCACAACCAAAAATTATCATGATCTTTAGAAAATTAATCATCATTAGAGTATAAACTGAAGGATATCAAGTTTTATCTTGAGTTTCATTGGAGTCTGAGAATACAAGTAAGAAGCTCACATGAATTAGATTACCATAGCTGTTTTCATCTCCCTGTTTTTCAATCTGGATGCATACATCCAAAAACCATTATGAAAAATAGTGTCAGGGAAAACATAGAGACAGAAAAGGGTTATTCCAGCTATTTTCTCTCTCAACAACTTTGCTCTAACTGGAAGAGAGTCAGTGGCATTTTGTTTTAAATTTGAAAAATTTGTATAAGAAGATAGATTAGTGGGCAAGAAACATATGGAAAATCTGTTCAACGTCACCAATCATCAGGGAAATGCAAACTGAAACTGCAATGAAATACCACCTTACTTACCTCTGTCAAAATCACTATTATTAGAAAGGTAAAACACATATTGGCCTGGCTGCAGGGTAAAGGGAATTTTTGCACACTTTTGGTGGAAATGTGAACTTGTACAACTTCCATGGAAGGAAGTATGGCGTTCTCAAATAACTAAAAGTAGATCCACCATTTTATCAAGCAATCCCATTACTGGGTATCTACCCAAAGGAAGAGAGGTCATTTTTCATGTATAAAGAAAGATACTATATCCACGTGTTTATCACTGAACAATTCACAATTGTAAAGATATAAAACCAACCTAAGTGCCCATCAACTGATAAGTACTTAAAGAAAATATGGTTTATATATACCATGGAGTATTACTTAGCCATGAAAAGGAGTGAAATAATGTCTTTTGCAGCAACTTGGATGTAATTAGAGATCATTATCCTAAAGTGAAGTATCTCAGGAAAAGAGAAACAGATGCCACATGTTCTCACTTATAAGTGGGACCCATGTGAAGGATACATATGGTCGTAAAGAGTTCTAATGGACATTGGAAACAAAGAAGAAGAGAAGGTTGGAAAGAGGTGAAGGACAAAATCTACCTATCCAGTACAAAATACACTATTCTGGTGCTAGGTACACTGAAAGCCCTGACTTCAGCATGATATAATTTATCCACATAACAAAAAACATGTTTATCCTCTAATTTTTTTTGAAATAAAAGAGAATCAGTCCAAGATTAATATACTATTAAAATTAGCTTAATATTAGAAATAAAAAAGAATAAACTATTCTCTGATTAAATAAATGAAGAAAACAAATTTTTTTAAGCCTGGATATGATCAAATCAAAGCATCTTACCAAAAATTTGTTCCATTTAGCAGCAGAATCCAGTGATCACATTATCTTTCATCCTTATCAATGCAGAAAAATATTGCATTGATATAATCTAAGAGTTTATATTATACCAAACCTTGTTTACCCATCTGCTAATCTATACCATCTATGTCTTTACCTTAATAACATGAGGGTCAAACATAATCACTTTTATTGTGACAAAAACTACATTGAAAATCCATCCTAAAATTAATCAATTTGATAATTGTTGTAATGAATAATGATTATGTAATAGCATAATGATTAAATATTATGAATTTTCTCTTGACCAATAAAAGTTGAGAGCAAAAAGAAAAACAAGTTTCCAGAAACTTGAATTAATATAAAAACCAATGCAATTTTTCTAGTGGAAGCTACTTTTAATTTTCCAAATTAATCCTGATACATACTAATTTTATGCACACATATGTAGACATGGATATTTAAAACATACAACATAAAAATTTACCTTTCAAATTAAACAGTGCAATTGTTAGCTCAAGAGAATATCAAGCTCTTAAATGAAGACATGAAGAGTGTATCACCCAGACTAATATAATGATTAATATTTATTGATGGAACTACATATTTTATGTGACTTAATTCCTTTACTCCTGAAACAACTCCATGATGTATGTACCATCATTATCTCCTTTTAAAGATATAGAAAGCCTAAGACATATTCTTACCAAAGTTTACACCGACAGTAGAATTGGCATCAAACAATGGTAAAAAGATTGCAGAATCTAAGACCTTTACTCCCACACTCAAGGTGGACTCAGGTTCTTCAAAGCCTAAAGCTCAGATAATTTGGGGGGACCTTTTGAAAACAAACAACCCTCCCCCTGAAATTATTCATAAAAGGTTATTTGGGCCCATTACAGGGTCTTGGAGGAAACCCATGTGAAGGTGGAGTTTTAAATCTTAAGCTTTACTTGCTTCATACTAAATCCACTGTGATTATCTATTTAGTATTCTGACATTTTCCAAAAACAATTTCCAAGTGTGAGCCACTGTGCCCTTCCTAAAACATTTTAAGAAGTAAACATAATTTACAGTTTTTGTTACCATTACATATATCCAATTCCTTAACATTTTAAAGTTTACATTTTATCTTTTTCCATATATACCTGATTTTTAAATAGCTTTTTATAAAACCTGCATTCAATTATTCTGCTTAGTTTTACAAGACGTTTTACAATTGGATTTTTATAATTTCTAAAAACTAACAGGTTTGGTATTATAGAGCTTCATGACTCCCCAAACACCTAAAGAAAGATGTAGTTGCTTGTCAACAAGCATGGTCTTCTTTTAAATCTGTATCTCCACACTCTCTCAATCCTGTTATTGGAAATAGTGCAGAACGTGTAAAACTGCCTTAGACCTGTTGTTATATTGGCTTGTTTCTGTGTATGTAGCATGCTTTGTAAAATGTCATTTCTGACTGCATAGTGTGGTGGCAAATGGCAACACTGGGACTGCTGCTTATTAAAAAGTTCATAGCCAAATCACTGTACTCACCCTTAGTTAAAGAGTATTGGCAGTTTGTGGAGGAGATATGGTGATAAAACCATCCACCATAAGTCCACATAAGATTTTTAAGTGTTTATATAACACACAGTGGTAAGAGAGGTAGTAGATGATTCCATTTGCATGTGGAAGTACTCCAAAGGCTTTCTGTGGTCCTTCTCATTCTCAGCTACAGAGACCTACTACCCAAGTTTTCAATTTCATTATTAACTTGCCTTATAGAGTTGTCTGCTGATCAGTCACATTTTTGACGGTTTTTTGGCAAATGTTGTTGAGTTCTAGAATTCTCCATAAAAGTACTCAAGATTGATGGCATCCCTTCCAAAAGACTCCACAGTTTTACCACCTAAAATGTTCTATTTAAATAAGGTCCTTTAATCTAAACATATTTGCACATATGACTGCAACCAAGAGAAAGTTCACTCACACAATCTAAACTGGCATGGAATTATGCTATTATTTTGCTGATACATGTACAAATATGTATTATTTTCATGTTAATACTGTAGACACCTTTGTTCAATTATTTTAAAACTTTCCAGGTTATAAACACAGTATCACACTTTTTTGCACTTATACATTTGTTTCCTTATTTGTTTAATACATTAATGAAGAAAAAAACACCCTGGTGGAAAAAAATACATTTCTCTTGTAATTTGGCTTTAAATTAAAAGTTAAGAATTTTCATTTCTTAATTATTGCTAATAAATGATAATTAATGCATATATAATTCTTTCTTGTCTTCATTTACTCAATCATGCCAGAAAATAACAGTGTAATATTTGTTAAATACTGTCATTGCAGCATATCTTTTCCTTTGGGATAAAAGTTGGATCACACATATAATAAAATAATTTATACATATTACTTAGTAAATTCCTTTTTTCTTTTTTTTTTGAGCAGAGTCTCACTATGTCACCCTTGGTAGAATGCTGTGGCATCACAGCTCACAGCAATCTCAAAGTCTTGGGCTCAAGTGATTCTCTTGCCTCAGTTTCCCAAGTAGCTGGGACTACAGGCCCCCACCACAATGCCTGGCTATTTTTTGGTTGCAATTGTCATTGTTGTTTAGCCAGGCCCAGGCTGGGCTTGAACCCGCCAGCTTTGGTGTATGTGGCCCATACCCTACTCACCATGGGCCCCAAGCCTACTTAGTAAATTCTAAATAAGTCAATTCATTAATGTATGCCAAATTTAAAAGACAATTTGCAAACAAGTACCCAAAAGAATTATTTCTCATGACTTTCAAAACTTGCAATTCCAGTATCTATCAGTAGGTGGTAGTAATACTTTGAAGACATTAAACCTAGTACTGAACCTATTCTTTTTTGTTTTTCGAATCTAGCATTCTTAACAATAACAAAATCTATTTTTGTACAAATACATGATTATTTCATTGACAGTGTATTGTTAAGCATAAATTTCTTATTTTTACATGCAAATATTTAAATAAAAACTAATCCAATCAAAATGCAAAGCAATATAACACTGTAAAATGAAAGCATAGACTGCATAAATTCATTTATCATAAACTGTATCTCTTAGTTCTGGTTTTCACTTCCCAGGAATGAAATTACAATAGTGTCTGCATGAGACAAAGTATACTATTTTGTAAGTCATCATAACATTTTCAATGAATATTTTCAATGTGCAGAATTCTCCACCTCTGTACTCATTCCTCATTCTGCATATTGTTTGGCTTATGAGCTGAAAGTAGTTTTTGGAAGCTCTGACATCTATAGAATTTTCTTTAGACCTCACTCAAATTTTTCATAAAATACATCCAGGGTTTTCTTTAGTAGAAGAAATCAGAAATTGGTTTAAATGTCAAGAAGGAGTGGCTCTGAGAAGTATGTGGAAAATCATTGCCTTTCTGACAGTGGCTAAAATCCCACAGCAGTATAGCATTCCTAAGGTTATGGAAGTCTTACTAATTTGTCATATTTTAGAAGTAATTCACTAACTTAGTTATTAACTGAATGTATTTGTCATTATCTCCTAGTTTTCCTTTAATCTACATTCCTTATTATTATTTGTTCCTATTTTTCCAATGAAGTGATTAGCATTATTAAAGAACTAGAACACTTACTCCTGGTATTTTTATAAATAGTCTTTGTTTCTGGAAGAAATTATTTCCATTAATTTGCTTCTCTGAAATTTCAGATGTATTTTGAACACATTTGTGACAATAGCATTAAAATGCACTGATCCATGCTCTCATAAATTCTTAGAAATTACAATTTGATAAGAACTCCTGAAATAAGAGCTTAGAACAGCATTGTGATCAATGCTGTGTCACAAAAACTATACTTAATGCCTAGGAAGTTAAAACTACAAGTTACCTAGAACTAGAAGTTAAAACTAAAAATAACAAGAAGGTGATGCCTTGTTAAAATTTAGAAACCTGCTCTTCAGTTTCCTCGTGGCTGTCTTTACTTCTTGATTCCTCAAGGTATAGATTACTGGGTTCAAAATGGGAGTAAAGATGGTATAAAACACAGACAGGATCTTGTCTACTAGAAAGTTGCTCAGTGGCCACATGTAGATGAAGATGCATGGCCCAAAGAACAGGAAGACAACAATGAAATGAGCTGTGCAGGTAGAAAGAGCCTTTGATGATCCTCTGGAATAGTAATGCTTGATAGTAACCAGGACAATAACATATGAATTGAATAAGAGAATAAAGCAGGACAAAGCAATTATGCCACTTGTTGAGATCATAAAGAGGCCCAAAACATAAGTGTCCACACAAGCCAGTTGGAATACCACAGGAAGATCACAGAAAAAACTGTCTACTTTATTGGGTCCACAGAATGGTAACGTGAGGGCAAATATGACCTGGCTCATTGAATGCATAATTCCCACAGTCCAGGAAGCTACTACAAGTGCAATACACACCTGCGGACTAATGATAGAAGCATAGTGCAGGGGCTTGCAGATTGCAATGTATCTGTCAAAGGACATAGCCATGAGTAAGATAATCTCTGTGCCAGTGAAAAGGTGCAGAAAAAATATCTGGGTAATGCAACCATTGAAAGAGATGGTTTTCTGACCAGTTAAGTAGTCTGTAATCATCTTGGGGGTGGCAAAGGAAGCAAGAGACATATCAATGATGGAAAGGTTGGTGAGCAGGAAATACATAGGAGCATGCAGGTGAGAGTCAGCCATGACTGTGATGACTATGAGGCCATTACCCACCATTGTCGCCACATAAAACAATGAAAACACCATAAAGAAAAACATCTGTAGTTCCCAGGAATCAGAAAGCCCCAGCAAAAAAAATTCACTGACAGTAGACTTATTGGCCACATCCATTGTCTTGATTCATAGTAGAAGCCTGTATCATGAAAAAAAAAATCAAGAGGAATGTATGATTCAATTGAAACAAAAGCTTTATTTCCAAGAATCTACTTTCATGAGCTTATTTCTTCTCTATGAAACTTATCTAGACTCTTCTTTCCATCCTTCTCATTTTGTATATTGGAAAGGAATTATGGAATGTTAAGAGATTATAGCAAAATACTCATTAACTCATAGGTATTGAAAAAAAACACTTTCTTTCCTGGTTCTAGATGGCAACCCAATCAAGATAATAACATTCTAAACAGACCCACCTACCTATTTCTCTGTCTATTTATAGACACAATTATAAAGATAATAGATAACACTTTGTAAGCACTTACTTTCTGCTTACCCATTTAGTCATTCAGAATTAATCCATAAAGATAACCTTACTGTAAAAACATATACAATTATAGCACATATACAGCTCTTATATCATGGATCTCAAACATTATAGTGAGGTTTCAATGAATAGTTGCAGAACTCTTGCAAATTTCCAGAGAGCTGTTAACATATTCACAGATAAAAGTTTTCTCACTGAAACCCAGAAGAAACACAAAAGTTAGATTTGCATATATTCATCCCATGAAAGATAACTGGTTTACTATCAAATTTACTGCAGCCAAAGGAAAACCATGTAACTTTCTTTGATCATAATTTATTTTTGTTAAAATATGAGCTTGCTCCACCTATAAATATTTATAATTCTATAATTTAAAGTTTTATCTTGAATCCTGAAGGATAAATCACATCAGTTTTGTGGGAAGGCACTCAAAGATTAACCTCTTTCACCCCACCCCTGTTTGAATTCTCCTTTTATATATGCTATTATATGTAAACTCTTACACTGTTCTCAGGTCCATGGAATAGAGGTTATGAGATGGGAGTTGGAAGGGAAAACATTTAAAATATTTCAGTAGAAATCATTTGTAAAACACCTTTACTTACCAAATCTATGTGAGAATATGGGCTTTGGATTATTGAGAATGTTAAGTAAGCTTCTGACAGAAAGCATAGATCAAACTTAAATATAAGTAACTGATCTAGTTGAATCATTAGTTGTTGAGCAGCTGTAGATAAAATGGATGCTGCAGTCACTTGGGAATTGACCAAGAAATCCTCTTGCAATGGGATTTATTAAACAACATAGATGGTATTATTGAGTTCACAAAGGAAAGATATTTCAAGAATCTTATGAGAATTTACAGTAATTATTTTCACCTGGACCTGAGAGATTCTGGGAGTAGAATTTGGGAAAGTAACCATTTCAAAAGGCAGCAGAAAACAATCATGTTGTTAGGACTATGAACTAAATTAACTCTTAAGGCTCCTCCCTCAGTGACTGACTGATTGGACACCCCCTCGGCCAAAAGCATCCCTAAAAATGAGTTGCTAGCCAAGAAATGAGATCAGACATGCCTGGTCATGCCCACTCCACCTCTTAGAGATGTCCTTTGTGATTCACTAACAGGCCTATGGCTATTCTAGACCTACCTGCAGGCCCTCAGTATGCATAACAAAACACTTGAAGTCTGGGAGAAAGAAAGCAAGAAGATTCCAATTTCAAGAAAGAGAAGAAATGCCAGCACTAGGGTCAGTAGGCTTGCTGCCTTTATGGGGACAAAGAGAAAGAAAAATAGTGATTGTAGCCAAAGTAACAAGATAGTGTGAACCTACTACACTTGCCTCTTCTGTCTTCTTAGTGGCTGGAATGCAAGCAGCTCTCTTGTCCTTGGAAACACAGTTATCACAGGTAGTTTGGATCCTGTTGGTGATTTTGTCCTTGAGATATGACTGACACCTGAAACTTGCATCCTATTGTTCAGTTCAGGGACTCTTTGAGCCTATAAAACAGATTCTAAAAGGTAGTGAGCTGGTGAATGTAAAGAGAAAGATTTACATTTCCTTTCTGTATGTTTTTTTCAGATATTGTGAAAATAGAGCTCCACAGAGTGCCTGCCAGCTGCTAGAGGGAAAGAGGGGAGAGAGAGAGAGAGAGAGTGAGAGAGAGAACCAAAAGCTCATTGATTGATTTTAGCCCTTTTGGAAAAACTATGACTTAGTAATTTTTCTATGATTTCTCTATTAAGACTCACAATCCTTTCACATGTTAACTTTTTATTTTATTTTATTTTTGAGACACAGTTTCACTATGTTGCCCTGGGTGGAGTACAGCGGCATCACAGCTCACAGCAACCTCAAACTCTTGGGCTTAAGCAATTCTCTTGCCTCAGCCTCCCAAGTAGCTGGGACTACAGGTGCCCGCCACAAGGCCCAGCTATTTTTGTTGTTGTTGTTGTTGCAATTGTCATTGTTGTTTAGCAGGCCCGAGCGGGCTCGAACCCTCTAGCTTCAGTGCATGTGGCCAGTGCCTGACTCACTGAATTACGGGTGCCAAGCCATGTTAACTATGTTAATAATCAGTCTTCATTCTCCAACACTGTGCTAGAGAAAATAGAGAATAAAATCCAAAACATTCACCTGCACCCAAGCAGAGACCCCTCTGAGGGGCCTGACAGGTCCCCCAATCATGACAATAAAGGAAAATCCAGAGTTCCTTCAGGGGAAGTTTCAAACATCTGACTAGACTTTAAAAGTGAACAGACTTGCTGCTTTTATGGGACAGCATGAGAACGAAGGCCCTCAGAACAAGTTAGAGCTAGAGTTATGAGGTTTTTTTGGTTCCCCGTGGAAAAAACCAAGCATCATGATGAAAGATACCATCTTAACATGTTCTTGGGCTTTCCTTTCTGCCAGAGACATCTTCCAGGCATTCACCGAAATGGCGAACACAAAGGGAAAGAGGAGAGGCACTGATACATGTTCTCTAGGCTTTTTAGAAAACAATGGAGTTGTTCTTTTGGCCAAATACATGCGATTCCACAAGAAACATGATACTGTAGACATCAAGGGAATGCATACTGTTCAAAAGGCATGCCACACAAATATTACCATGGCAAAGCTGGAAAAGTCTACAGTGTTACCCAGCATGTTGTTGAAATCGTTGTAAACAAACACGTTAAGGGCAAGATTCTTGTTAAGAGGATTAATGTTTGTATTGAGCATATTAAGCACTCTAAGAGCCGAGATGGCTTCCTAAAATCAATGAAGGAAAATGACCAGAAAAAGAAGAAAGGCAAAGAGAAAGGTACCTGGGTTCAACTGAAGCACCAGCCTGCTCCACCCAGAGAAGCAAATTTTGTGAGAACCAATGGAAAGGAGCCTGAGCTGCTGGAAACCACTCCCTATGAATTCATGGTATAATAAGTGTACAGCACAGCACACAGGAAAGCCAAGAGAACCAGCTGAACAGGAGCATAAGGTGCTGGAAGTTTTTCCTCATGAATTCATGACATAATAGGTGTACAGCATAGCATACAGGGCAACCAAGGGAAGCAACTGAACAGGAACATAAAGTGCTATACCCTTTTTCCCATGAATTCATGGCATAATAGGTGTACAGCATAGCACACAGGATAGCCAAAAGAACCAGTTGAACAGAAGAATAAAGTGCTAGAACCTATTCCCTATGAATTCATGACATAATAAGTATTAAAAATAAAAAGGTACTGTAAAAAAAAATGTATGTTTTTGGATTGTTTTGCAGAAACTTCCATGGATGGAATATGCAGATATGCAGATAAGAGGGAACAGAAAAATTGAGCACTAGCTGCCATTCTTTGCTCTAAATGTCCCCTGAGGGTTAACATAACCTTCACCTCACTTCTTTGTTGTGTCATTAACATTAATTACTGCTCTGAGTCCACTTGAGCCCTGCCTTCTTCAGCATATCTCACCTTTTGAGGCCAAGACTGCCTGAAATGTACCCCTGCTTTTCAAAAACCCAAACTGGTAAGACATGGAAGAGTTCAAGTTTTAAGCATTTGCTGCTTGCTCTCCTTGTGCGGCATGCTACAAATAAAAATGCCACTTTCTGCTGCTGCAGCTTCAAGCTCACAGTGTCTGGCCTTATGGCGCTGGTTGAGTGAAATCCAATTTAATCTGATAACAGCCTCTGCTTCAAAATTTTGAGATCTTTAGAGGTATTGAACACTTATAAATAAAACAATCTTCTACCTACTGCCTTTCTCCTTGGTCTATGTAGCCATGGTGCTGAGGAACCTCCTATTACACACACTGTCACATCAGAGCCACACCTTCACTCTCCCATGTATTTTCGGTTGGGCAATTTCTCCTTCATTGACAAGTCCCTGGCCTCATTTGCCCTGACTTGTCTACAATATCACATTTCTTGTGGATTCACACGTATGTGGCCCCAAAAAATGACTTCAGACTTCCTCAGTGAGCATAACCCAGATAGTCTTCCTACGTCTCTTAGGAGGTGCTGAGATTAACTGCTGATCTCCATGTCCTTGATGGGCATGTGACTCTACGTAACCCTCTACACTATTTTATCATCAGGAGACAGACAATGTGTGTTGGGCTTGTTATACTTTCCTGGATTGTTCACATCCTCCATGTTCTAAGTCAGTTAACATTTACTATGAATTTGCCCTTCCAGGGACCCAGGGAAATAAACAGCTTCTTTTGTGACCTCCTTTTGGTGATTAAATTCACTTGTGTAGACATATAATTCTGGGGGAGTTCGTGTCTCAACCGGTGGCATGATTGCCCTGGTGTGCTTCATCCTCCTTTAATCTCCTTATAGTCTTTGGCTGGTAGTGTTCCTCTAGCAGGTCCTCCAACGCCCTCTTCACTTGCAGTGCCCACCTCACTGTTGTGACTCTTCTTTGGCCCAGTCTAATCCCTCCATTGATAGGGTCCTCGCCTTCTCTGCTTCATATGCTCTATTGACAATCCCTTATCTGAGCATGTTTTTCAATCTTTCATTATTATAGCCATAGAGAAGAAACTTAACACTGAGCACCAACAGTGCATGGTAAAAGATAAACATAGGAAACAATTTAAAGGAAAATTGAGCCTAATTTTATGATACTAGGTCTTCATTTACAAGAGTCATCACCCTAATCAAAACTGTCTATAGTGTGGTTCTGCAGAGCTAATTTCTTTCTTTCCTTTTTAGAGGCAGTCTCACTTTATTGCCCTCAGTAGAGTTCCATGGTGTCACAGCTCACAGCAACCTCCAACTCCTGGGTTTAGGTGATTCTCTTGCCTCAGCCCCCCGAGTAGCTGGAACTATAGGTGCCCATCACAATGCTTAGCTATTTTTTTGTTATAGTTTGGCCAGGGCCGGGTTTGAACCCATCACCCTCAGTGTACGGGGCTGGCACTCTACTCACTGAGCCACAGGTGCTGCCCTGTAGAGCTAATTTCTTTCTGCCAACTTGCAGACTGTGCTTAAAAGATATCGAGAAAACTAGGATAGAGAAGTTATCTCAAATTGTAAGCCTGGAAAATGGTATAGAGTTGGAACCCAGATCAGACAATCTAATCTCAGTGTTGGTGCTCTCAATCTCCACTGTGGGAGTTCTTAGCTGTGTGCGTGTATATGTGCGTAAGCATGCATGTATGTACACACACAATAAATATGTCATTGACTCCTGTGGAAGTTTGATGAAGCCTAAATCCTCCTTCTCAGAATAATATCTCAAGATAAAATCTATAGGAACATACAAATAATCAACAGATATATTAAAAATTGCTCAATATCACTAGTTATCAAAGAATACAAATTAAAACCACAAGATCCCAACATTTAGGATAGCTATAATCAAAAAGATGAAAAATGATAAATGCTGGCAAAGAAGTGGGGAAAAGGAAACTCTTGTATGCTATTGAAGAGAATATAAACTAGTACAGCTGTTACGGAGAAAAGTATGAAGGCTCCTCATAAACTATAAATAAAACAACCATATAATCCAGAAATCCCACTACTAGGCATTTATCCAAAGGAAACAAAATCAACATATGGAAGAGATAGCTGCACTTCGTGTTTATTCCAGCCTCATTCACAGTAGTCAAGATATGGTATCAAACCAAGTCCAACAGTAGATGAATGGATAAAGTAAATACAGTATATTTATACCATGAAATACTATTCAGCCTTGAAAAAGAATGAAATCCTGTCATTTGCAGGAAAATGAATAGAGGAAATTATGTTAAGTGAAATAAGCCAGGAATGGCAAATTAAGCACCACATGCTCTCATTCATATGTAGAATTTTAAAAAAAAGATTGATCTCATAAAAGTAAAAAGCAGAACAGAGCATACTAGAGGTTAAGGGAAGGGAGATTTGGAGAGGTTTGTTAAAGGGCACAAAATTATAACTAGATAGGAAGAATAAGCTTTAATAATTTATAGCACTATAGCTAATAATAATATTTTATGTATTTCCAAATAGCTAGAAGAGAGGATAGCGAATGTTTTGAACACAAAGGAAATGATAAATGTTCGAGATGATGGATAACCTAATAACCCTGATCTGATTATTATACATTGTATTTATCAAAACAGCACTATGTACCCATAAATGTGTACAGTTATTATGTGCCAGTTAAAATAAATTAAAAATATAAGAACACTAAGAAAATCAATTATGCTAAACTGTAGTTATAAAAGGATTTTTTAAATTGTGATATAGAAATAAGGATGCTTTATGAACACATTGAATAAGATCTAGTGAAAATTTAATAGCTGAAATAATTTTAAAATGGTGATGATTTTGAACAATATTTTGAGATTTCTGCAACAACCTTTTATACTATGAGAATATCTGTGATAACACAATCATACCTACTGATAATATTGACTGCATTCATCATTAAAGGAAATGTTTCTTTTCAATTATGAACAAAAGGCTGAGATGTGATAGTAGTAAAAACTAAGTATAAAATTTTTTCCACCTAAGTTCATAGACTCCTGAATTCCATTCATAGACCTCGTGAGCCTATATGACCCACAAGTGAACTACACAATCCTGCTCCATCCCTTTGTGCTCACCTGTTTCAGGAGGAATAATTTCTGCTGTTACATGGAAAAAGAATTGCAGGTGGGAAATCATGAGGAGAATGGTAGAGAGGACAATTAGGTTTTGGGAATAGCAGTGACTAACCAGTGGTCTGTGAACTATCCTATAATACTATATTACTATGCAGCATAAACTGCCCAGTCTAGGGAGAAGAGAGCAGAGACGGAGAGACATAGATGAAGTCAAGGTACTGCATGTTAGAAATAGGAAGACTGTCAATGGATAGCATTGGATAGTGGATGAGAAAAAAGGTAGAACCAAGATTGGGAATGTATTAATAAATAGGTATACATTATTTTCTTAATTAAATCATAACTGTGTACATTAATGCATTTATGGGATATAATGGGCTGATTTTATATACAATTTGGAATGCTTACATCAAACTGGTTAACATAACCTTTACCTCACTTCTTTGTTGTGTTAAGACATTTATACTCTACTCTTAATAGTTTTGGCATGGACCCTTGCATTGTGCACATTAGGTGAAGTCCCACCAAATATCCTCCCTCCTCCTGGGTTCCACCTTCCCCTCCCTTCTCCCTCCTCTTCCTTCCTTCTTTCTGCCACTATAGTTGTGTTTTATCATTCGTATGAAAGTGTAGATGATTATATATTGGTTTCATAATAGTATCAAGTACATTGGATACTTTTCTTTCCATTCTTGAGATACTTCACTAAGAAGTATATGTTCCAGCTCCATCCAGGTAAACATAAAAGATGTGAGTCTCCATCTTTTATGGCTGCATAGTATTCCATGGTGGGAATGCAAGCTATGATGTCCTTTTTGGAAAGAAGTTTGGAGAACATTTAGGGAACTAAAAGTAGACCTACTGTTTGATCCTGCAATTCCTCTGATAGGTTTATACCCAGATGACCAAAACTCATTTTACAACAAAGATATTTTCACCAAAATGTTTATTGCAGGCCAATTCATAATTGCCAAGTCATGAAAGCAGCCCAAATGCCCACTGACCCATGAATGGATAGGTATCTATTCTACTACATCCATTTTCCTCTTTTTCTACTTTTCTCTATTGTCTTTTTTTCTTGAATCTCTAATTCATCTTCCTTCTATAATGCCCAGGATTCTATAGTGCATTCTGAGGGAGAGTCAGGGGTGCAAATCAAAAGCCATCTTGGAATACTGGGATGTGTAACATGTTGAGAAATAGCTAATCTGATATGCTGTGGCTGAAATCGTAACTGGGCTCAGTGAATGAGGCTGTGACGGTGCAGTTCAGGGCTTAACTGATTCTACAATCAGAAGTTTCCAGGTGACATGAGGTGTTTATTACCCAGGTTCAGGAATTCATTAGTCAGAGGAAGTGTCTGCTGATGATATAATATCATGGCTCTATTTAGTTTCCTAAATAGTATGTTTTAGTTTAGTTTCCTATATAGTATGTTCTACCATGTCTCAAAGTAAGGAATTCTTTTATATTTTCATAAATCTAGACAAAGTCTACTTCTACACTTGAAATTTGTTTATTAATGGGCTTTATGTAAAGTGAATAGATAACAATTAAATCATTACTCATTTCTGAGTTATTTTTAATAAATCACATGATATGAGAATTTAAAACATTTCTACTACTATCTTTTGAATATATAAAAAATGACAGACAAAATTCCAATAGCCCTGATTTGATCTTTACCACATGTACCCTGAAAATATGTACATATTTTATGTATAAATAAATAAGTAAATCCTTTTTAAAAACACATGAATAATAATACTTCAGACTTTTTAAACATGTTTACTTTATTTAAAAAACATTACTGTGAAGAAAACAAGACACTGACCGATTGAACACAGAGAAAACAATTATTATTTATCCCTTTCATGCAATCTTGGAATAGATTTCAATTTAAAATAAGAAACTCCCAGAATATAATACTTCTTTTGAAAATTACAAGCATGCAAAGTACAATACTAAATACAGAAATGCACCAAAGACTAATCATAACTGGCATAGATCCAATATTTAACATTAGTCAATATTACGTAAATTGATATATCTGATTCAGTATAAAATCCTGTTATTTAAGGTCAAGTAAGAACCTTTATTTTCATTTCATTACCTGTGATTTTATTCATGTTTAACATAAAAACAGTAATAGCATTATTAGTATTTATCAAATATTTAATGAATACAAGTAATAAAATTATTATTATTTATCAAATATTTAATGAATACCAATGAATTGTTACATATATTCTTAATTTTCACATCCTCCCTAGTGGATAAATACTATTACCACATTTTATTGGTGAAAAAAACTAAAGCTTAGACACATTTTTAAAAACTTGCTCAAGACTGCAGAAGAAAGTGGTAGGACTGAATTCAAACCTATAACAGACTATCCTGGCTAATTGCTGGATACATGTCTCACAAAGGCACCAAAATAGGCTTTGTACTTTAATGGATCTCCAGTATCCAGCAAGGGCCTGGAACAGAGTAGTTACTCAACAAATAATTATTTAACTAAAGACTTACATTTCAGGAGCAAGGTTTACATTCAAAACAAAGATAATCATTTTTGCTAAAGAATGATAATGAAGCAAAAGTACATTTCCACCTTCATTCACTTTTTTTTTTTCATTTGTCAGATTGACTTGAGATAAGAAGGAAGAGTTTATGATTTGGCTAGAAATGAACCATATTCCAAATTAAGAACATAGTTTTATAGTACTGCCTATATCATTATATTTCTTGATACATTTCTGGTCACTATTTAATTTCAGATTTTAAATAATTGGCTTTCAGATTGCGTTGAAGGATGTTGAAACCTTAGAAGTCCAATATACATGAAAGAAAGTATTAATGCCATTTCTTCCTTTGCAAGGTGAGGGCTTATGTTTTTCTAATGGTACTCACTGTTTGAATCCATGATGACAAATTGCTTCAAAAATTCTTTTCATATAATTTCGCCAATTCATAGAGACACAGTTTAGGAGAATTTCAAAATATTGTACAATCTAACCTAGTCTTGTAACTCCCTCCTATTAGTTATGGAAAACTGGAAAATGTTTTATTTGTTTTTCTGTCAAATATCATAAGAAGCTGCTATCTCAGAGACAGCCTAAAACAAGAATATCAAATTTTACGTGCTAGTAGTTTGCCCTGACAGAAGTCAATCTTCAGAGGCATTCTACGTTTAAAATAAAATGTATTTTGGATAGAAATCCAAGGGAAATAGAAATAATATTTTTAGAATCCATGAGTCTTCATAACTAGTCATGACAAATATTTAGCCTATGTTTTATAATTATTTTTAGAGTTGAAAAAGGGATAGAGAGGTAAAGTGAATCCTCCAGGATAATATAACTAGGAAATAACAGAACTAAGATTTAATTCCTGGGTCCAGATTTGTCTTTGGCCCTTACAATGATTCAGCCTTCAACTAGTTATATAAATTCTCTGAGCCTTCAGTTCTTCAGCTGTTAAGAAAATGGATTGGTCACTTGATTTCTCCAGACTATCTCTAATAAAAAATCTATTTAACATTATTGATAATAAACCAGATTAGGGAGAATTATACTGTATATTTCTTAAATTATTTTAATCTTTACTTCTCAAAATCCACATGGGAAAAATAAACAAAATACTTAGGCTAATAACACTTTGGAATATTTTACTTTGGAAATAAAAATATTGTACTTAATTTGATAGTCAATAACTTTCCCAAATATTAAGTCTTAGTAATAAATCAATTCATCATATCTATTATTTTCAGCCAGGCTTTAAAAGACAATCATATCTGAATCATTCATTTTCCAAGATTTAAACTTTAAAATTGTCATTTTATTAATTATTTGCTACATAAATTATGAATAGTGATTTGGAAATGTAGTAGGAAATTGTATTCTTAACCTTCAGATCCTTCTAACTGTTCTCTTATGTTTAAAGTTGACTCAGAACTCAAATACTTATACCCAGTGAATCAAGATTGTTTGATGTTATTCAAAGTATCTCCTCGCAGCATCAATTTTCCCATGAAAATATTTCCAATGTTATTATAAAAAAAAAAACCAAACTTGTTTTATCCAACACTCCTAATTAAATTTCTAAATTAAAGTGAGACCATCAGCAGACCACAAGGCTGTGTAGCAGAGTGCAAATGTTCTAGACTCCGGCTTCTCTAAACAGTCTTAATCTGAGTCTATGAAGCCCTGAATTTATATTCACAGTTATGATTATATGTGCGTCTTTCTGTGAAATATGAAACTTTCATATGTGCATTGTTCTATGAAATAGCCTTAACATTTCAACAGATTATCAAATGGATTTATAATCATAGAAGATTTGCAAATGCTGTACTAATATTTTGGCAAGATGTACATCTCTCAACCTCACTTCCATGAATTGAGACATTTAAATGACTTGAAAAGTAGATTCTAATTTTAATTTTTTAGCCCTCTCAGAACAAACCTGGAGGTACTACCTCTCAGATAGATCTGTGTTCATTGTATTGGGTATGATGGAGTAGTTTTCCCCAGATTGAAATACTGGTTATTTAGTTTCTTCTTCACTGCAATCTTCATTTCCTGGTTTCTCAAAGTATACATAAGTGGATTCAGAAAGGGAGTGAAGATGGTATAGAAAACAGAGAGAACTTTGTCCGCCAAGAAGTTTGTGAAAGGCCACATATAAATGAAGATGCAGGGCCCAAAGAACATGAACACAACTATGAAATGTGCAGTACACGTAGAAAGGGCTTTGGATGAGCCTGTGGAGGAGTGGTCCCTGACAGTGACAAGAACAATGACGTAGGATGTGAGCAAAAGCAGAAAACTTATCAGAGCAATCACACCACTGGTTGAGATCATGAAGATCCCAAGAACATATGTGTTTATACAAGCCAGCTGGACAACCAGAGGAAGGTCACAGAAAAAACTGTCTACCACATTGGGACCACAGAAAGGCAAATAGAGGATAAAAGCTAACTGGCTTGTTGTATGTAGGAATCCCACTGTCCAAGAAGTTACCACAAGTCCAACACACATGCGTTGGCTCATAATTGTTGAATAATAGAGAGGTTTACATATGGCAATATACCTGTCAAAAGACATGGAGATCAGCAGCACGATCTCAGTCCCGGTGAAGAGGTGCAAAAAGAAGATCTGAGAAATGCAGCCCTCAAAGGAGATGGTCTTGCTCTGAGCAAAGAAGTCCATGATCATCTTGGGTGTGGCAAAAGAGCACAGGCACATGTCAATGAGAGACAGATTGCTGAGCAGGAAGTACATGGGGGAGTGGAGGTGTGAGCTGGACAGGACCGTGAGTAAAATCAGGCAGTTGCCCAACATGGTTATTAAATAAAAAATGGAAAACACCACAAAGAAAAATAGCTGGAGCTCAGGGGAATCAGTAAGTCCAAGTAACACAAACTCAGATACTCTGGAATGATTGAACCCCTCCATAAATCTGCAGGCTCTGCTTTATAATCTTAAAAAGAAGAAAATTACAGAGTTGAAAAAAATACATGTCTTCAATTACATATGAAGGATGTATGCTGTAACAGTACTTCACCAAAACACTGATTACCTAAACTCCAACTAAAACCCTCATGATAAAGGAAGATAAAGGTTTTCCTTTTTTGGAACCACTTAACAAATGCTATATCACTTGAAAAGGAAAACCTCTCAATACATGTTGAATTATACTCATCACATGCCCATATAATTACATACCTGTCTGAATGCTACATAAGAGTTACATAATGCATATTTATAGAAGAAGATTACATTAAGTTTGTATGCTCCAACGAATAAGATGTAAAAAAAAATAAAAATAAAATAAGGGTTGAAATCTCAAAGGTTTCTCTTGAACCACAAAAAAAGCAATTATATTGATTCAACTATTATTTAACATTGGATTTAATTAACACTTTAGTATACTGATTTCAGAAAAATTAATATTCTATGAGGTTAAATAAATTACTTACTTTTTAATTTCTTAATTCTATGAGATTACCGTTAACCAAAAAGCTACTTAATCCCATAAAAAATATTTGATTCTCTTCATGCTATCCAAAGCTATTATTTTCAACTGGGGGGAGAGAAAGATACTTTAAGGATTCAGAATCATTTTTCAAAATCACTTTTTCCATTTACAGTGCTTCCTAACTTCTACAAACTTTAATTCCTATGTGATATCAATGTCTCTACCAAATAGAAGTATGGTACAAAGCAAATCAAAATTAGTCCTGCAAATGAAATACAGTTTTGTGGCCATATAAGATTTACTCTTCCAGAGACCAAATGAAATTTAAGTGTTTGGCTAGAGAAAGTTTAGGTGAGTTACTTGGAAAATTGTCCCAAATGTTGGAAAATTTGATCAGACTAAAACTAAGTAAAAAAAAAAAAAAAAACTAATATAGTTTCAGTTCAGGTGTTCATACAATTCTGTATACCACCAAAATCAATTCTTTCTTTTACTTGAATTACTTTTTTCATATGTAACACTATATGAGTTCCCTTGTTGTTGAAATCGTTTGATAATTCTCATTTTGCACATTTGAATCTTTTATCTTTTTTTGATAATTTAATTATTAATAGATAATGTCATTTTATCTAATCCTGTGTTGTAACTTGTCCACCTTTGAAAATATAATTTTTGTTCCTTATTCTATATAAAAAGCTTTCTAAGTACACTAAAAAACATTAAAATACAAATATGTCACTGAAACATGGTGGGCCAATGTCAACAAATGTTAAATGTCAATATACTAACCTTTAAGTTATAGTCAATGTGAATGGGAAAGAGGGTATCATTATCATAAATTTAGAGAATGAACAAATGGAAAGAGAATCAATAAATGAACTTTCTGATTTTCATTTCCTTAATTTCCTGCTCATTCATTTATTCCTCATGACCCCCCGAAAGTACTTAATATATAATAACAGTGAAAATCTCATATTATGAAAACTTGATATTACTGAGTATTGAAATTTCTTTGGGTTATAGAACAACACACACAGATCAAATTGTTTTGCCAATATTAATAAATGTTTTTAAATTTTGTCACAGAATAATATTCTAGAAATCTTAAAACAAAACTATTCCTCTGTAGTTTAAAGTGGTTAAGGTATTCTTGACCATAGTTATAGCTCAGTATCCACTTTAAGATTTGGCCTCTACTTGTGAGAATTATAATAGGGGGTTTGCCGAGTGTGGTGGCTCATTCCTATAATCCTAGCACTTTGGGAGGTCAGGACAGGTGAATTGCTTGAGCTCAAGAGTTCTAGACCAGCCTGAGAAAGAATGAGACCCCCATCTCTACTAAAAAACAAACAAAAAAAAATAGAAAAACTAGCAGAGCATCATGGCAGGCACCTGTAGTCCCAGCTACTGGGAAGGCTGAGGTAAGAGGATTGCCTTAGCCCAAGAGATTGAGATTGCTATGAGCTATGATGATGCTGCAGGAGATGCAGCCGCACTCCTTTTCTAATATATATTTCTAATATACACACCTATATATAATAGATAGTTTATAGGTAGTTTATATAAAGCTCTAATCAAGGGTAGGAGGGGGATGTAGGATGAAAATTTACTTAACAAGTACAGTATATACAATCCATATGATGTTTACACCAAAAGCTTAGACATTATATCATATGTAAACTAAAAATAAAATCTGAAGTTGCCCACTGATTGAACAGACCTCTCTCAGCCAAAGGGACCCCAGAGAAATCTTAAGACTGAGATCCCAGCCATGATGGGATGGGAGGTCAAACATGCATCACTTTACCCCTTCCTTGCTAAGAGCCATCAGGTTTTATTTTCTAGAAGCCAGAATAGATTCTTTCCTTATAAAACACTACCAACCATGAAGTAGGTTAAATAGTCTACAGCCGCTGCCAGAGAGAGTTTTTGTGTTCTTGTTTCACCTTTTTGAATGGCCACTTATAAATACTGACCTCATAAAAAGACATGAATCTCCATCACACAGGTGCATGGTTCTCTTTGCACAGATATTCATGACTCTTCCTAGAGTTTGTTATATATGTATATTTAGCCACTCTCCTCAGTACAAAATCCTGCTCCCTTTGTCTCTCCCTGGAAGTCTGGGTTCCTGGCTTGCAGCTGGCAGCCTTGCTTTCTAGCCTACCAGAATGGTCACTGTGAGCTATAAACTCATTAGGAGAAATAAAGCTCTCCTTGTCCAAATTATAACCTCATTATTCTTTCCAGTCCACAAATGTAACAAACCTGTACTAGTACCTTCTAAATCTATGAAACTTTAAAAAATAAAACCAAAAAACCCCAATGCTCTAAGAATATTTCCTGGGCAACATTCAAGAAACTTCCTAACTTTCAAAATTCAAATTTTAGAATGCTATTCAGAAATAATAAGCTGAAGTAATTTCAGTTCAAGGATTTAGAGAAAGACTTTGGGCTACCAAAATAATTTCATATTTTAAAGTTAAATCACTTTTTATATGAAAATGACATAAGCTTCTTTTATAATAAATGTATTGAAAACTTTCAGCTTCTTACATTTGAATATTTCCTTCTGATAATTTAATGGGAACTATTCTTATATTTAATTATATATACATAAATATATGTGTGTGTGTATATATGTATCTATATATATATGTTCACAGTAAGTGAATAAACAGAAATTTTTTCCTCCTCTTCATCTCTAAAAAGGCAACTGTAATCACTATTTAAAGGAACGATCCATCTCTATGTCTTTTAGTTATATATACTTCTTTTTTACTATCCCTCCATTATTTTTGCACTAGATAATTACTAACTACATGCAATTTTTTTTCTGTCATATGAAGAACACAAACTACAACTCTTCTTAAGTTACTGTTTATCTAGCTTTTAACTTACCAGCTATATGGCCTGACTCAAAAACACCATATCTTCTGAGATTCATAAAACTACTGAAATCACCGTGGTCTTTAGTAAGCATCAGAAGCCTGTAAGATGACTTTGTATAAAAGGCTTTAGGAGGCAGTGACATTTAGGAGATCAGGGATTAGACACCACAAGTTACTTGCACTGGGAGTTATTAAACTGTTGTCCAGCTTTTCCAAAGTTGCAAAGGAACTGTGAAGTGTGCCTTTGCTATTTAAAGTTAGAAGGCATGTGTTTGATAAAGTAGTTAGTGTTCATTACAAGAAGGGCACAACTATGACTAGCCTAGGAGAAGAAGACATTTAAAAAGTCACTTTATGAACATGTAAGAAGCAAAAAAATTATTCCTTTAGATATAGAAATATTTTCATCTTTATGCCCCAGTATTCAAAATTCTATAGTTGGAAAATTATTATTTTAGGCTATGGCATTTGTCTACACCAAACACTTGGTTACTAGAGTGTTATGTACTAAATGAAAAGTAATCCATTCAAGTTTTTGACAAGATATTAAAAAATTAGCACAGGCTGGTAGGTATAATGATAGTTATCTCAACGTACAGGTGAAGCCTAGGAGGAGAAAAGTTGGAAAGTTCAACACAACTGGGAGACATGGAGATAGATATTAGGCAGGTGAAAGCACATGCAGTGAGAATAAGATGGAGTCTGTCAGGCTAAGGCAGACACGACACGGTCTGGTCTGGTCAGTTTAGGTCCTGCCTGACTTCACCCCCTGTCTCTAATTCTTAATATTTTCAAATTTAGCTCCCACCCTAAAGATTCCTATCTTGAGTAGTTTAGGTGTATTAATTTAGGAGATTAACTTTTGAATTGGAATGTTGTTTTGGGTCATGGGTTATACTAACTGTTGTTTACTAAGGGTTATGTGTTCTACCAATTATTGTTTAAGATAAGAATTAACATGGTCTTCACTTTGAACTTAAATGTATACAACTGTAATTTTGGAAATGGGAGAACAGAACACTCTTGGAGAGGATACTGTCACTGTTCTCCAGAAATCTGGCCTTCTGACAAATAAAATTTGGTGAACCTATCCCTGTCTCTGCGTATTGACTGACAGTGACAGGCGACCAGACCCTCATCTCCTGGTAACACAGGTACCTTAGAGAAATGGTATAAAAATTAAATTATAAAAATAGGTATATAACATTGAGCCCAATGCCTGGAACAGAGAAAGTACTTAGTACAATATGGTTGAAATAATAGCAGAAATATAATAATAGCAGATATAATAATTATTATCATTATTTTTTGAAGTGTTCATGACAGAGATACTACATGTAGATTTGTAGCCTAATACCATAAACTGAGAGTCTTGCCATAGTTACATGGAGGCTAATCATTCATATATGGCTTGCTCTCTAAATATAACCTTTTCCCCCAAATACCTCAGAAATTTGAACTCTTCATAACTGTGATACATATAGTACATTCCCCACAGGGAATTTTCTTTTTTTATAAGAAAATCTTCCCTGGCTAACTACATTTCTATCAATCTTTGAAACAAACAAATAAAAAATGCCAGACAACTTTGGTTTTTTGATATTTTTTCTTCTACACATAAAAGAAAAAAAAAAAGAAGAAAACCTAACACAACACTTAAAAGTAATTAGTACCATTATCTGCAAGGGATTGGTCTCAGTACACTAGATGATACCGAAATCCATGAATGCTCAAGTCCCTAATCTAAAATGGCATAGTATCTACATATAAGTAGTGAAAGAAAATGAATAGCCTGCCTAGTTGGGGCTTCTAAAAGTTAATGTGTTTCCCCGAAAATAAGACCTACCCCCAAAATAAGCCCTAGCAGGATTTCTATGCATTTGTTAAATATAAGCCCTACCCCGATAATAAGACCTAGTGATGGGCCATGCATTTCGGCACAGAGTGGTAAGGAAGACTGGAATACCTTTTATCTGCCATAGCTCCTTTCTGCAAGCCATTTGCACTTACACAAGTGCACATACGCGCATGTAGTAATTATAATCACAGGCATCTTATTGCTCACATGCCAACAGCTAAGGGAAAGGAGTTCATGCATCACTAGTGCCAACCCCACCAACAAAGTTGGCTCCCCCTCTCAGGGTCCAGAAGAAGATGACTTAACTGTATTTGAATAAATGTAGACTGCTGTATTATACTTAATAAAAATAAGACATCCCCTGAAAATAAACCCTAGTGTGTCTTCTTGAGAAAAAATAAAATATAAGACAGTGTCTTATTTTCGGGGAAACATGGGAGGACCTGAGGAAGTTTGACTTCAGAAGCAGAGTCACAGAGCTTGACATCTGAATTATTGACCTTTTGTTATAGATTAATTTTCTTCCTTAATTTTTTGTTCCTGGCTAAGACTAGATGATGCCTGAGATTAAAAGATCCCTTAAAAGGCCCTTAGACCATTACAAGGGAATGGTGGAAAGGTAGTTATACTCTTCTCAAAAAGGAAACACTGTCGGCTGAGGTGGGTGGACTGCATGAGTTTGCAGGTTCAAGACCAGCCTGAGCCAAAGTGAGACCCTGCCTCTAAAAATAGCCCACTGTTGTGACAGGTGTCATTAGTCCCAGCTACTCAAGAGTCAGAGGCAAGAGAATCATTTGAGCCTAAGTGTTTGAGGTTGCTGTGAGCTATGACACCAAGGTTCTCTAATCAAGGTCAACAAACTGAGACTCTGTCTCAAAAGAAAAGGAAATACTGTCCCTAAGCTATCAATTTACCCTACCTATGCACTAACCTTGTATGAAAAATGTTGAAATCCTGTTAAGCTTTTCCAGACCCTGCCTATGTAAATGAACTCCAAACCTGTCCACTTTGGAGCACTGACCCCATCTTTTGGGAGTCTTTGTCCTCTCGAGGGGCCATCTTCAAATTTTGCCAGATAAATTCAGTATTTATTCATATTGCCTGAATCTCGTTAATAAAGTTGACAAACCTAAGCACATCCACCTGTATACTTTAAATCATCTCTGATTACTTATAATATTTAATATAATGCAAATGTTATATAAGCAATTGTTATACTACATTTCTTTTATACTAGAATTATTTTTGTTGTTGTATTGTTATTTTTGGGGGGGTTCCAAATACATTTGATCTATGTTAGTTGAATGTAAAGAGGCAAAACCTGCAGATTCAAAGGGCCAACTGTAAATCTAAGATATTTGTCCTAGTGCAAAACAAAAAATAAGAATATATAATTAATACTAGAGTAATCCTAGAAGAAAAGTATAATTTTGCAGATAGTATCATTATTAGCATAATCCTAGAAAAAGGCAAGATAATTAATAGAAATATAATAGATATAAAAGACAATTCAGAGAAAGCAGCACACAATTTTAGAGAATTATGGAACTATTCCACTATCTTGATTAGTAATTACATAAATCTATTCATCTGCTAAAATTAATAGACTATATACCAAAAGAAAACAAAATCACTTTTACTTTAAGATAATTTATAAAGGAGAAGTTCTAAAAGCAAAACCAGATAATTCAGTACAGTGGCAAGTTACAGAATAAGAAAATAAAACCAATTACTTTCTTATAATCTAACAATTGCCTGTTAAAAATATAGTCAAAAATGGTAGCGCCTATGGCTCAAAGGAATAGGGTGCTGGCCCCATGTGCCAGAGGTGGTGGGCCCCTCAAAAAAAACCCTGCAACCTATTCAGATTCAAAAGAACCTATTCAGATGAGCAATAGGATATATATAAAGTAAATAGAAATTTACTTAATCAGAAATGGGTTTGCTCTGTGTGAGAAAAATTATATTATCCAATAGAGAGGAAAAAGATTTAAATAAATTGAAGTACATATTGTGTTACTGGAAGGCAAAAGTTAATACTGATCCACACCTATGTTTTCCTCCATATTTAAAACAAAATTTGGTGGAATTTCTGTGGGATATTTTTGAATAAACAAAATAATTTTCAAAGTTTGTCTCAGACAGATCACAGGAAAGTGTCAGGAATGAGAAATAATATTTATAATTTATGAAAGAATTACAACACCATAATATTTGAATAATAAGGGAGAAGCATAGAAAACAGTTGAAAATTAATAAGGGACTTGAGAATAAAAAGTCCAAAATAAGCCAAGAGTATATAAGAACGTATTATAATGTAAATATATTATTTGAATTCACAAAAGAGACTTTTGCACATGGAATTAAGGTTACTAATCAGTTGTCCTTAAAAATAAAGAGATAATCCAGTATCATCAGGGTAAGCTCAATATAATCACAAGAATAGAAAAAGGATTTTATAGACACCAACAAAAATTCTAAAATTTATATGGGAAGGCAAAAAGATTTAAAATAGCCAAAACAATGCTGAGGAAAAAGAACAAAGTAGATTCATATTGCTCAACTTCAAGGCTCACTAGAAAGCTACATTAATTAAGAGTATGGCATTGGTGAAAGAATAGGCACAAAGATCTTGCAACAGAAAACACAGCTGAAAATAGATCCACAGAAATAGAATCAATAATTTTCAACAAAGGAGCAAGGGCAATTCAATGGAGAAAAGATAGTCTTTGCAACAAATGAGTCATAAACTTAAATATAAAATGCAAAACTATAAAACTTCTAGAAAAACATAGGACAAAATCTAGGTGGCCTTATATTTGATGATGATTTCTTAGAATCAACACAAAAAAAAACTGATTCATGAAAGAAAAAATTGAAGTATGACTTTACTAAAATTAAAAACAACTATTCTGTGAAAAAACAGTTAAGAGGATAAAAAGGTAAGACAGAGTCTAGGACAAAACTATCTGTAAAACACATAAATAAGAAAGAATTATTTTGATCTTAAATATACAGAGAAATTCCTAAAACTCAGCAAAAAGAAAAATAATCCAATTTAAAAAGGACAAAAGATAAGAATGACACCTCACACAAAAGAAGCTAAACATGTGCCAAACAGACATAAGAAAAGATATTCAAAATCATTTGTCATTAAAGAATTTCAAAATTAAAGCAACAATTAGATGCCACTGAATACCTATAAAAAGAGCTAACATCCCCAAACCTGCCATTACCAAATGCTGTTAAAGCAATGCCCCAACAGAAAAACTCACTCATTCATTACTTTTGGGTATGCAAATGGTACATTCACTTTGAAAGTCAGTTTGAAAGTTTCTTACAAAGCTAAGCAAAAAATGAAGTAGAGGGAGCACTTTCATACTCATTTTGTGAGGCCTGCATTACTCTGATACCAAAGCTATAGAAGGATGCTATAAGTACAGGCCAATATTCCTCATGAACATAGGTGCAAAAATATTAGAAAACTGAAACCAGTAGTACATTAAAAGGACCATCCACCATCACCAATTGCAAGGATGGTTGAACATATATAAATCAATAAATGTGATAAACCACGTTAGCAGAATGAAGGACAGAAACCATATGATCATCTTAGAAGATGCAGAAAAGGCATTTGACAAATTTCAACATTCTTTCATGATAAAAACTTTCAATAAATTAGGTATAGAAGGAATATACCTCACTACAATAAAGGCCATATCTGGTAAGCCCATAGTTAACATCGTATTCAATGGTGAAAAGTTGAAAGTGTTTCCTCAAAGATCAAAAACAAGATAAGAACGTCCATTTTCACTCCTTCTATTTAACATAGGACTGGAGGTCCTAAGCCTAAGCAAGTAGGCAAGAAAAAGAAATAAAAGGCATCCAAATGGGAACGTGAGTAGTAGTAATATCATCTCTGTTTGCAGGTGACATTATCTTATATATAGATAACCCTAAAGACATCATCAAAAACCTTTTAGAACTAATGAACAAATTTAGTAAAATTGCAGTTTACAAAATGCATGAAAAACCCAGTAGTATTTCTATACTAACAATAACTATCGAAAAATGAAGTCAGGAAAACAATCCACTTTACAATAAATACAAAAACATTAAATAGAGCCGAGCAATGAACCCACGTATATGTAGTTAACTAATGTTTGACAAGGATGCTAATGATACACAACAGAAAAAGAAAATCCTTTTCAAAAAATGGTATTGGAAAAAACGGATATCCACATGTGAAAGAAAGAAACTGGACTCTTGTCTTACATCATATACTAAAATTAACCAGAAATGGACTAAAGACTTAAATGTAAGACCTGAAACTGTAAAACTACTAGAAGAAAACACAAGTAAAACCTCTATGACAACAATGTTGACAGTCATCTTTTGGACATAATAATGAAATCGCAGGCAACAGAAAATAAATGGGTACATCAAAGGAAAAATTCCTCTGCATAGCAAAGGAAAAAAATCAACCAAATGAAAAGGCAACCTACAGAATAGGAGAAAATATTAAAAATGATAATGGGTTGATGTCCACACATATAAGAACACATATATAGAATACAATGCAATAGCAAAAATATAAAAGCAAGAACATAATACCAAAAACATAAAACCTGATTTAAAAAGTGGCAAAGATTTGAATAGAGATATTCCTAAAGAAGATACAGAAATGGCCTATAAGCACATAAAAGGTGTTCAACATCCCTAAACATCAGGGAAATGCAATTGAAAACACAATGAGATATCTATCACCTTACATCTATTAGAATGACTATTATTGAAAAGACTAAAGATAACAAGTGCTGGTGAGGGTAGGGAAATGGAACCTATTGCTGGTGGGAATATAAATTGATATAGACATTATGGAAAACTTTACGGAAGCTTCTCAAAAACTGAAAACTAAAACTATCATACATCAGCAATTCCACTTCTGGGTATAAATTCAAAGAAAATGAAATCAGCATCTCTAAGAGATACATTTATCTACACCACCATGTTCATTGAAGCTATTCAATAACAAGCTATGGAAAAAACCAAAGTGTATACTGATGAATGATTGGATAAAGAAATTATGGTATCTATGCAATGGAATATTATTCAGCCATAAAAATAAGAATATTCTGCCATTTGTAACAATGTGGATAAACCTACACGACATTATGGCAAGGGAAATAAGCCAGACACAGAAAGACAAACACCACATAACCTCACTTAGATGTGGAATCTTGAAAAACAGGTGCATAAAAGCAGAAAGTAGAATGGCTGTTGTCAGGGAGTTAGGAGAAATTTTGGGATAATGGTAAAAGGGAACAGTTATAAAATGAGTGAATTCTAGATACACAATGTACAACATGAATGGTGATGGATGAGTTACTAAAGAATTTGATTGTGGCAATCATTATATAACATATACATTTATCAAATTATCATGTTGTACACCTTGAATATATTCAATTTTTATTTGTCCATTAAATATTTATAAATTTTAAAATATGCAAAAGAAACAAATCATTTGCATTTCTATACAGTAACAAAGGAAACTAAGAATTTAATTCCATTTCTAATGTAATTAAAAGGAATAAAATATTTAGAAGTAAACTTAACCAATGAGATAAAAGACTTGTACATGGAAAACTATAAAACACTGATGAAAAAAATTAAATCAGATGCAAATAAATGGAAAACTTTTCATGTTAATGGACTAGAACAATTAATATTGTTAAAATGTTCATCTACCCCAGTCTATAGATTCAATGTCATCCCGATTGAAATCCCAATGGCAATTTTTTAAAAAATAGAAAGTCCTAAGATTTATGTAGAGCCATAAAAAATTCACAAGGGGGAAAGGCAACAAAGAGGTTTTATTTAAGATGAAATAAATGTGGTTATATGCAGAAGTGGAAAACCTAAAGAAAGAATAAAATTAATGATAGGTGAAAGGAGAGTTACTAGAGTAAGTGCTTTCAGTAGGCAGGAGGGGGATGGAAGCTGGTACACAGGAGGGGGATGGAAGCTGGTACACAGGTAGAGGGATTAACTTTTGTAGGAGCAGTGTTAGATTGGCCCATTTCAGGGGAAATTAAAGGAAATTTGGTCACAGAGGCAGGTGTATAAGTAGTAGTAGTGGTAGTGGTGGGAGACCGAGGAATTACCCACTCCACTTCTCAGTGAACCAGGAAGCAAGACAATAAACTAACTTGGGAAGTGAGAATGGAAAGGAGTAAAGATTGAGACTACTTTTTCTATAGTCTGAATATTTTTACCCCATACCTGATTTATGTTCATAAATATTGAACTTTAAATACTATTAAAAATAAAATTTTATTTCAATAAAAATAAAAGTTTTCAAAATTATTTCTAGACCCCCTCCCTTTGCATTTAGGCTCCAGCTATGTTATGGATGTTGCCCATTATATGTACTCATGCTGAGGTTTGAATTTGGATTAAGTTAATTAGGCAAAGAGGCAGTAGTAGGAAAAATCTACTATTTTACTGGGAGAGATGTGATAGGTACACATTGATTTGGGATCATGGTCTTAATCCTGGACACATAGCTAAATTGGTGGTATTTTTTAGACAACAGATGGCTAAGATTATAGCAAGTACAGCTCCCTTGACAACCTATATTTTCTGTGTTATTCTGGGAGCCATAACTTAATGCTACCCTATAGTCTGCTCTTTCAAACTTTTCAACTATTTTGTGAGCACAAAATACTCTATATTAAATCGTTTTGTTGAAAATAACTAGAATGGTTTCTGCTTTCTGACACAGAATCCTGATTGGTCTACCTAAGGGCTGTTATCATTATAGTCAGAATGAAATCAATTGGTGATAAGATCAAACATACAACTAGAAGTCAAACAAATTTGCTAGGAGTAATGAAGCTCTAAAAGAAAAATGTTTGCATGACCTTTTCCAATGAAAATAACTAGCTTTCTTTTGCCTCTCTCTGCCTAACTGTGGAAGAAAAATTGTTAGTTTAACTTCTTTCAAAATATACTTAGAAGTATATTTTCCTTTCAATGATATTTTTGACTCTAATGTCTGCACAAAATCTTGAACTTATAGCCTTAAGTAATTTATGAACCTGCAATAGAAGATTCACTCTGTTGTTTAAACCCTTAGAATTATTTCTTATTATAGCTGCACTAATTCTTTATAATTACTATGCATTTCATAGGCCATATGTTTTAAACATTACCACTGTCTCTAATTTTAAGTCTAATCATGTTCATATTCACTTGCTGTATTTCAGCTAATCTGGATTTTGCTGTATTCTGCAAATATCAAGTTCACTAATACCTTTGGGTTTTTGCTCACTTTGTCTAGAATGCTCTGCCTCCAGATGTTGGTTCCTTCATTTTATCCAGATGGTCAAAATGTTGGATCATTAAGAAGGCCTTGCTAGTGACTAAAACTAAATTGGTTAACTCCAAGCAAGAGTCACAATCTATCATTTCACTTTCCTTTTTAGCTTTTTTTTTTTCAGAGCAATACCTCTTCCTGAAACTCAGCCATTTATTTTCTTAATGGTTTCTTAATGGTTCTCTGTTTCCACTAGATCATACCTCCAGGATAATAGTGACTTTATCTGTCTCATTAATAACTCTTTCTCCAGTGCCTAGCATAGACCCAACAAATGAGAGGTGCTCAACAAATGCTGTATTTCAGAAACAAATAAATCAATTTCAGGTGGAATTCCACAACCTCGATATTTCCCTTTTTTTCTCTTATTTTCAGGCCATGTGCTGGTTAAACAACTTCTTCATGGAAGCTTTCACTTCCCGGTTTCTAAGGGTATAAATCACAGGATTCAACAAAGGAAAGATGACTGTGTGGAAGAGGGAAACCACCTTGTCAGCTGAGAAAGCCCTGAATGGGCGAGTGTAGATGAAAATACCAGGCCCAAACATAAGGAATATAACAATGATGTGGGTGGTGCATGTGGACCTTGCCTTGTTCTTCCCCTCAGAAGCTGACCCATGAACATGGCAGAGAATAACCACGTAGGAGGCCAGAAGCCCCAGGAAACACAGAAGCGTCATCAGGCCACTGTTGAAGACCATCAAAAGCTCCACTACAAAAGTGTCCATGCAGGCCAGCTTGATGACCTGTGGGACATCACAGAAGAAGTTATCCAGCTGGTTTGGGCCACAAAAAGGCAAGCGGAGGATGAGGGCCACCTGG
>NW_003852509.1:6423470-6431659 GCF_000181295.1 Otolemur garnettii
CCTCCCCTCCTCCAAGGAAGTGCAGGAAGAAGAGCTGAGTGATGCAGCCTTGGTAGGAGATCACCTTCTTGTCAGAGAGGAAGTCCACCAGCATCCTGGGAGCCACGATGAAGGAGTAGGAGGCATCCAGGAAGGCCAGGTTGCCCAGGAAGAAATAGAGGGGAGCAGTGAGGCCAGGGTCTGACCTTATGGTGAGGATGATAAGGAAATTTCCAGGGAGGATAATGAGGTAGAAAATTAAGACTAGTGCAAAAACCAGGAGCTGAATATCTCGAGACTGCGTGAGACCAAGAAGGATGAATTCTGTCACCACCGTGTTGTTCTTGCTGTCCATTTCTCTGCCCTGTCCATCAAGTTGCAGAGTTTAATATCATTACTATGGCGCCCATCTACATCCCAATTTTTCTCCAGCTAAAAACCACTTCACACTCCATCATGTCAGCAAAAATCATCATTTCCAAACCTCTCCCACTCTGAGTAAATTCCATTCCCTCCATTTCTCCAAACTTGAAATGAAAAACAAAAATAAAATGCTGTTCTCAAAGGAAGCTGTTGTGTGCTGCCTATCACCTTTCATTCTAAATATTTGGTCTACCAAATAAAAATGTGCAATACATTTCAGCACTAAACATTTACTTTTAAATGGTATTTTTCTTGCAATTTACCAAATCTGAAACATTTGTTAATTATTCCTCATCCCATTATAAATATATTTTTTTCTGCCTGTAAATAACTTGTTAAAATGTGATGACTTGGTTTTTTTAAATCTCAGTATTCTGTGAACTAAAATAAAATCTTAATTCCCCAACTGACTGAATAGCATACCTCTTTGCCAAGGGGACCCCACAAATACCCTAAAGCTGAGTTGCTGGCCATGGGGAAGGGATATCAGACATGCCTCAGTCATGTCTCTTTCCTTTCTTGGAGATATTCTTTTAACTCATCAATAGGCCCAAGGTAGCATAAAACAAAGACATGTGTAGACTATCAATCTAATAAACAAATTACTCATTTTGGCAGCTTGTCTGATTAATAGATATCCTTATCTTAGGATAAAACATTCCAAGCCTTCAGACCCACGTTTTTCAACCTTTTTTTTTTTTTTTAATCTCACAGCACACTTGAACCTATAGTTAAACTTTCATGGCACACTTAAATAATATTGATTAAAAAAAAAAGTAAAAAGAAAAAGAATATACTTACTATGCTTTGAACTTCCTTCAAAAATGATTTAATTAATGATTTTTAAAATGTTACTGCACACATCAGATCCTCTCACGGCACACTGGTTGAAAATCACTGCTTTAGACAAAGCTTCATTTCTCTAACCAATTACAAATCAAACTACCTATAACCTATAGGTTCCCCCCTTTAGAGATGGCTTGCCTTTATAGACCAAACCAATACCAGTGGTATGCCCTCTACATATCAATTTAGGGTTTTAATGTGTAATTCCTGTTTTCATGAATATGTAAAAACAAATTGTAACCCAGCCCTCAGGGCACATTGTCTCAGGACTTGTTGAGCCCAGATGCTCCAGGCTGGTCACACACATTTGACTCAGAATAAATCTCTTTATTTTACAGTGTTTATGAGTCTTTTTCCGTTAACAATTCCAATGAAATGAATATATATATGTAAAACCTGCAAGTGTAAGTTACTTAAGTATAGAATAATAAGCTTTACATGTCCTAAAAAGTGTGACTCAGACTGAAGAATATAATCAAATGTTTAATTTACACTGATGCTAACGATGGATGTATAAAACATTTTAAAAGTTTATAATCTTCAGCTGGCATATTGCTTCATCAATAAAATGGGATGTCTAGACTAAATAAGATCAAAATTCCCTTTAAATGCCAGCTTTTTAAGAAGCGTAGTAACAGTGAGGATGTTATTCCTGCTCTTAGAATCCTTTATCTGACTCTCCTGCCGTGGCTTAGCAATTCACTTACGGTATGATTCTGAGAAAGCCATTTAGCTTTCAGAAGCCTGAGTTTTCATCTATCAAATAGAAAAAGGTATTAACTCTTTCAATCTGAAGGGGTAACAGGAGGATCAAATGAGGTAATTATGGTATGGCTATGCAATTCATTCAAGTATGCGTAAAACCAAAGCTAATCCTGACAATATTTAGATCTTAGGAGGTAGCTCTAATGAGTGGATACAATACCATTAAGTCTTTTGTCAATGCTTTAGATAAATCCTGAAATGATGGCAGCTGCATGCTGTGAGATTCAGTAAAGGCTTCAGATAAAAACGTCAATACAGCCAGTGATTTATATATCAAACTTTTCGCCATTCCACAACTTTCTTTCTGTCAAAGCCTTAAGGATAAATGATAGAAACATAAGCAACAGGAGAAACTCCTACCTGGTGAGTGTGGAAATGAAGAGGTCAAGGACTTATCTGGTGCAAAATCATAAAATCTGTTACGTTTTTCTGGAGTTCTAAACCTACCCTTTCTGCATCTTCCTTCTTTTTATCTGAATCTTATAAGAGAAATAATACATATTGTTCTTTCATACAATCTTTGGCTTATAACACCAGATGTCAGCTCTCCTAAGGTTATTGATAATCTACTGAATCATGATAACAGAATTACAGGTTTCAGCTACTTTTAAAGTAATTCTAAGCATCAAAAGCAGATGTAGATCTACTGAAGGAGAGGGTAGCTAGTGCTCACTGCTAGGTGTAGACCTTAACTTTTGGCTATTCCTGCAGGTACTCTGACCTGTATTCTATTGCAATCCAAGATAACAGATGAACCAGTAGAATAGTGGCATAATTTTTTATTTTCCTATTACTTTTGTTTTATGCAAATATAATATATCCAGAAATTTGAGATCTGGGTATCTTATGCTACTTGCATAGAATATACATCCTCTTCTTCCTGATGGGATGTTAACTGACCATTGATATTGTTCATCTTTTCAGTCACCTAGGGAGCCTTAGATCTTGAAATCCACTCTTTTTATGTTGTAATGGAGAAAGTCCTTTTGGGCTTTGAGACTACCACAATCACTGAATGCTTCCAAAGGGAGTTATTAGATTAGCCATATTACTTATAAACTAAATTACACAAAGGGAAATACCAGAGCTTTGTAAGAACTAATTTTTATATAAAAATATTCCACATAATACCACATTGAGTTAATTCTGAGTTATAAAACCAAAATCCAACAGTGATTAAGATAGAACCTCATTTGGAAAGCATAATTATTACTTTAGAAGTGAATAGAAATTTGGGAGAATTTAATCTATATGCAATAATTCAAAAAGAGAAAAAAGAATAAGTTACTAGAGAAAATTAAAATATGTCAAGAAAGCAGGCAAGCCCAGGATGAGGCGAAAATATTAATAGACTATCAATTTTTTCAATAAAGACTTCATCCATATTATTTATTTTTCCTATTCCCTCAGGTTCCAATATGGTTCAATGTGGCAGTTACCAATCCTGCCTTTGACCAAAATTTGGTATTTTGTTCCTCATGGATTTTTAAATTATTTTTTATTTTTCAAAATGTTAATTAAAATATTATTTATATCTATTAACTGTTTTAAATTTTGCACCCACAATAAGTACCTTACTAAGATGTAGTATGTTGTTGGTGACAAGAATGTAAGCACAGAGAATATACAAAAGCTCATGAAATCTATTATCTTAGAAAATAACTTAACCTCTCAGTATATGATAGGCCAGTTACTCAAAGGAAAGTGACCGACTACATAATGTATGAAAGAATGTTTCATGATTTCAGTATTTGTCTTTTATTCACTTTTACTCTGATCAATTAAAACTACAATAAAGAGGGCAGCGCCTGTGGCTCAGTGAGTAGGGCGCCGGCCCCATATACTGAAGGTGGCAGGTTCAAACCCAGCCTCAGCCAACCTGCAACAAAAAAATAGCTGGGCATTGTGGCAGGCGCCTATAGTCCCAGCTATTTGGGAGGCTGAGGCAAGAGAATCAGCTAAGCCCAGGAGTTGGAGGTTGCTGTGAACTGTGATGCTACAGCACTCTACCAAAGGCAATAAAGTGAGACTCTGTCTCTAAAAAAAAAGAACACTTTTTTCCATTAAAGATTGTTTTTAAAGATTTAGAGTCAGAGAAATTAAATGTAACTTAATTTTTTTTATATTTTTAATGTTTTTGCTTTAAAAGGAAAACTAAGTTTATGAGTCATTTTACAATTGAAATAATGAATCCACAGTTTTGTGAAATAAACATAATTCCTAATCAAATGTGTTTGTTATGATTTTTAGTTCAAAGACACAATGTGAGAGGTAAAAAAAGGGAAGAAGAAAGGAGGGATACAGAAAAAGTTACAATGATGAAAATACAGACCAAGAGAAAGGGGAAAAGAAAGAGCAGTAGAGACATAAATGGAAACACAATTATATATCATTTTCTGAAGAGGTGAAGAGACTGAGAGACAGTAGTCCACAGGAATGCAAAGCCCACAAATTCACACAGCCACGAAAAGAAAAAGAGCATAAGGGTGACTACATAAAGGAAAATAGAGAAAGAAAAGGGAAACGCATGAGGTCAGATGAGTACTTAGGTGAAATAACGGCACCTCTTAGAGTAGGTTAGAGTCTTGCCACCAAAAATTGTTTATAACGTAATATTTTTCCAAACTGTTAACATAATCCAAAATCTTGCTCATCTTTGAATGCTCACCCCAATACATATGATAAAATTAATCTGAAGCTCTAAACTAGTTCACAGAACTGAGACTTTTTTAACCTATGTGGGGAAGCTTTATCACTTTAGATAGATAGAGAGAAAAGAAAAAGTCTTCAATAGTGCTATCCTCAAAATGACCTGAGATCATATACAGCTGCTTTACTGAACAAAAAGTATATACTGAACAAAAATAGCAAGCAAATTACAACATAGGGAGTGAAAAGCTAGGAATAATAGCACTGGTTCTCACCTAATATGTTCTTTGGCTTTGGAAAATGACACAAGATTTCTCAGACTTTGTCTTCATTGGTAAATGCAATTTTTAATTTTAAAAAATATTAGTTAAAATGTTTATCTCTATTACTAAATATTTGGGGATAACCTCAAATTTTGCACCAAATTCAACATTCACTGAGTGTTTACCATGAGCTAGGCAGTAACATAGGCATCAGAAATTCAATACAGATGAGATAAATAATGACTCTATTTTTGGAGATTTTGCATTTAAGTGTGGAGAGACAATTAACCAACAAGTAGGAAAGAAAGCATTAGAGAGTAATAAGTAATAATACTCTATTTTTCTTTTTTAAAATTATTTTTGTCATGGCTTCTAGTTTTCTTCATATTCTTAAATAGTTTATGTAAAAACATCATTGAAAGAGAAAGGATAATATTTTATGTTGTTTAATTTTTTATTTTTAAATCTTTTTATTCTACCTAGAAGTTAAAACAAAGATCTAATCATTCATAGTTCTCCAAAGGTCTACTTGAGTTAAGGCTTTTAATTATCTTGAATTATATTGTATTTACCTTTAATCAGCGTAAACCACAACATCTTACACTACTGTCACTAGCAAACTGATATAGTTGATGTAGATCAATAGTTGAGCTAAAGGGGTTGAGCTAGAATACTGAGTCACAATTTAGACAGTTTTATTTCCCTTCAAATTCAACTCTGTAGACATCAACATCCAAACATTCCAATACAAGCTAAGACTGTGAAAAGTCCCTCTGACTTTCATTTCTTCCTTCTCTGCTCCTTTTCTGGGAAAATTATTTATATATGTATCAATGTGGAGAGGAGGGAAAAGATTTCTAAAAGGGAGGTATTATTTTTCTGTTGGGAGCTTTTCCAGTTTCTAACCTGTCTGGTCTATGTATCATTAAAAGTTCAGCTTTTTTTCCCTTCATCTCTACAAAATATCTCAGTCTGTGTTACAGTTCCCCTTCCACCTGCCCAGATCAGACCAAGCATTTGCCCACAGATATGGAAGCTACCAAAGCGATCTGTTCATCTATAAAAAACCTTGCTCCTTCTGCCATATGACTTTATGGCTTCACCTGCTCTTTTGATAGCCTTCCAGGACAGTGTAATTTTTATTCTGTATTTTTATTTGGTTGGTATTACAAGAACAACATTCTTCTAAATGCTAACCAAAATAGATGGTTTTTATTCCTGTGGTTTATTTTTGAAGATAAAGTTACTTTTATATTTATAAACTTTTCCATCTTTTTCTTTGTTAATTGCCTGTTAGATGCCATTTCCTATATGTTTTTCTGACATGAAATTATGTACTGTTTATTTATAAAGATTCCTTATGTTTTAAATGCCCTTTATAACATATATACATTTCCTTAGTTAATAGCTTTTTAGTTTAGTTTTATGTATGGATGCTCTCTTGTATAATCCTAGATAAGGAGGGAACATTATTATAAATTCAATTTTCATTCAAACCTCTATAACTGTGCAGAAAATAATCTGTACATACATATGTAATAAGTATACTTTTATCATTCTTCTCCCTCATATCTGCATATACTATTTAAAAATTTTTATATATCAAATAAAACTGTGATTTTCTTTCCATTCTCTAGTTTTTATGTCACTGGCCTTTCTGACCTCTAAGATCATGAAACTTTTATCCTATATTTTATCAGCACTTGTTCATTATTTTGTTTTCTGAAGAAGCTGTAACATACAAAGAGATTTATCTATAACCTCTACAAGTAACATCCCCTATTTTATCAAATTTATACAGGTAAAACTTGAATTTTGAAAAAGAAAATTGAAAGAAATATCATGAGAGGCATTCTTTGTCATTTTCTTTATCCCAGACCATGGATAATTTAGGTGTTCCTTGAGTCAAGACATGAAAAGAGGACTTTTAGTCCTCTCAAGCTCCTGATTACTGCAGGGATCAGTCACTTAGCAGGTTAATTTATAATGTTTTTTTTCCAGCCATATTTTCCATATATCTGATATAGAGACTGATCTTCTACCTTTGAAAAGGTTGTATAAGTACCTAACTTCTCACATTAAACCTACCATGTGTAAAATAACTTGGGTGATGTATGTACTCTATAACACAATCAGTAGTACTAAATATCTAATAATAATCATGAAGCTCTGAAAAAATCAAATGAAAAAAGTGAAATAATTTCATGACATATTTCCATGAAACCAGTTACCTCCCTTTCTAATTCCTCTACTAAATTTTTTTGGAGGGGTGAATACACACACACATACATACCTATATATGTGGAGAGAGAGAGATTTTCTCGAAACATACCTAGAATATAACATTTGGCTCTTTATGTTTCACAGTTTATAATCTCTGCCTAGAATCTTGATGATGTTGCTCTAACCCAGTGGTTCTCAACCTGTGGGTCATGATCCACAGGAACTATATTAAAGGGTTGTGGCATTAGGAAAGTTGAGAACCACTGCAACCCATAAAGGAAAAAATTACAGATTAGTCACTTCCTTAGTTAAAATACTAAAATATATTTTTCCACAATTAAAATACAAGAATCTTTATCTCAACCTAAAAGACATTACTGATTGACCCTAAGAGTCCTGAAAATTTAACTCCTAAATCTCTCACAGTTACTCATTATATTCCAACCACTTTGGGATTTCCTTTATATTCTTTAAATGTGACAAGTTTACTCTCTGTTTACACCTACATTCTCCTCCATTGCCCAGAATAGTACCTGACACATGGGAAATACTCAGTGAAAAACAGTATTTGTCAAATGAATGAATGAACACAAGCCAGAATTCTTCCTTCTTAATTTCTTATTATAAAATCCGTTTGACAGACCATATGCCGACTCAATAATCTCTTCATGGAACTTTTCACTTCTTGGTTGCGAAGGGTATAAATCACAGGGTTCATCAGTGGAAAGATCACTGTGTGGAAAAAAGAAACCACCTTGTCAGCTGGTAAGGCCTTGAAGGGACGAGTGTAGATGAAGATGGCAGGCCCAAACATAAGGAATATAACAATGATGTGGGTAGTGCATGTGGACATGGCCTTGTTCTTCCCCTCAGAAGCTGACCCATGAACATGGCAGAGAATGACTGCATAGGAGGCCAGAAGCCCCAGGAAACACAGAAGCGTCATCAGGCCACTGTTGAAGACCATCAAAAGCTCCACCACAAAAGTGTCCGTGCAGGCCAGCTTGATGACCTGTGGGACATCACAGAAGAAGTTATCCA
>NW_003852509.1:6431822-6488266 GCF_000181295.1 Otolemur garnettii
CCTCCCCTCCTCCAAGGAAGTGCAGGAAGAAGAGCTGAGTGATGCAGCCTTGGTAGGAGATCACCTTCTTCTCAGAGAGGAAGTCCACCAGCATCTTGGGAGCCACGATGAAGGAGTAGGAGGCATCCAGGAAGGCCAGGTTGCCCAGGAAGAAATAGAGGGGAGCGGTGAGGCCAGGGTCTGACCTTATGGTGAGGATGATAAGGAAATTTCCAGGGAGGATGATAAGGTAGAAAATTAAGATCAGCACAAAGACCAGGAGCTGAATATCTCGAGACTGAGTGAGACCAAGGAAGATGAATTCTGTCACTGCTGTGTTGTTCTCAATCTCCATCTCCTCCACCTACAGAGCATCAGGGAATAGTGAGTTTGTCCCTTCTGCTTCCATCTAGATCATAGTTATTAAACTAAAAGCAAGATGTGTCACATTTATATTATACCACCTCCCTCCATGACCTAGGACTCTTCTATCTTCTACATTTCAAAAGTGAACATTTTTTATAACTGTGAAGAACTTTAACCTCAGTTATCAAAGTCTTTAGGGATTTTGGACTAGAGGATGGGATAGCATTGACCCAGAAGAATGACAGAGCATTTTAACATGACAAAAATGTTTCATTTTTTTGTTATAATTGTTACATGTGTTTCTTTATTTGCCAAAATTTATGGAACTATACAGCAATGGGTATAATTTATTATATGTAAATAGTAACTTATGAATATTGATCTAAATAATTTTTGTTAATAAAATTGCACCTACTGGAAATATTTCTACTTTTTCTATAGAACATCAACCTACCAACCTGGTCACTCTGGAGAAAGCAAATCTGAGGCTTATCTATATAGTGGTGTCCAAGTAGAGAAGCCTCTAGACTACAAGCTGTCCATAATAATTTATTGGTATGATAACAATACCAGTACAATTTCTATACATACATTAGTGCATACCATTCTTTGAACTTCTATTTTTGAAAGTATATGGTTTAGATAGAATCATACCATGATTAAATATAGAATATACACATAAAATACAAATGTTGTGAAGCATTACTAAAAGTAGCTTGTGGTGGAGATTTAAAATTTTAACAGTAAAGACTCTTTAGCTAGAATTAAACAATACAGGGACACAGAACAGTATTTCACATGCATTTAGTCACACAGCATACTTATTTTAAAATAATTTTGTATGGAGTTAGAGCAGAGGGAAAAGGGCATTCATTAATTTCACCTGAAAGGGAGAGGGAAAGAAGAAAAAGAAATGAAATTCCCAAATTAAGAAATGAAAAGAGATATTTATAATGACATGTCTATTTGAAACAACAAAAGATCTGCTTTTATATATCTAACCTTAATAGATTAATTAATAACAGAAGTTTTCATGGATAGTCAAAATATGTAATTGTGAAAGAAGTACCTTACATCACAACAACACATATAAGTGTGTACAAATACACATGAGTGCAGACACGCATACATATTGTATCCTAAGCAAAACTGAAGTATAAAAATTTACACACGATGATGTCTTTTGTCTTTTCTTCCTTCCTTTCTTTCTTTTTCTTTCTTTTTTTGGCATTTAGCCATGTTTTGGACTTAATATTTATCACTTCTGTGAATAAAACCTGCTGTTAGAAAAGCAAATCAAGAATCTCTACTTACCCTTAAGCTGTGTGCATCTTGCATATTATGCAGTTGATTATTTCACACTCTCAGAAACTGATTTAGATCACAGAAGAAACTTACAAGTATCTCTGCCCTGTATCTTATTCCCTGTGATCCACTTCCATTCTCCTACTGAGTCCTTAACATAAGGGACTCATTACTTTCAGACAGCTTTGGTGCACAGTATTCCTTTTGTGTACTTTCCTCTGTGCTCCTTTGTGGTACTTGTGACTCTCACACCATACTCATCAAGGATGCAGAAATCAAAGTTATAGATTCCTAAGATGGACATTCCTCAAGGTGAAGTGAAGTAAGTCCCTGCAACAGAAAAGCACAGAAGCCTCTGCAAAGACTACTCTAACTATATTAAGAGAAGGGCTGCTGTCAGTGGAAATAAAAATAGAAATCTGAATGCTTGCCATTATCTCTACCCTGTATTTCCATTTCAAATGATATCAAAATTGATCTGATGTTTTCAATGCTGGAGCCAGGCCAGGCAGGGAAGAGTGATGGAGCACACATTCATGCCAGCAAAGGCTGCGCTATGATCGTGCTTGGAATCCAAGCTTTGGTTAGCGCGCTGATGGAGCAGTTATTTGATGACTTGATCCTCAGCCACTAGCACTAATGAACCCATTTTCTTCCTCATATTTCCTGTATTTTTTAAAAATTTTTTTTATTATTTTTACTCTCCTCACAAAATATATCTATACTTTATTAATATATACGTATTTCATTTTCTTAAGTTATACTGTTCACGTTTGCGTTGACTTCTTTCTTTTCTGTTCTCTTCGCTCTTTTCCTCTCTCGTAGTTGTTCTGTCACTATTCCTCTTTGCTTTTCCCCATCTCTCTATCTTATATTTTTCCTTTGTTCCTTTTATTTCTCTATGTTATTTTAGTTTGCAATATTTTTCTCTCTTCTTGTCTTCTCTCTTTATTTCTCCTTTATTAGATTCCGTGTTTGCCTTTCCATTAATTCTGAGAAGCCTCACTATTATTTTATTTTGAAGCAATAGTAAGTATAGGAGATGAAGTTCTGTCACGCCAGTTCTTCTGAGGATTAAACTGCTTAATATACCTTTCAATAGAAAATCATTTTTCTTAAACATCACTTTTCTCATCCTTCTTTAAAATGTACTTAGTGTGACCACTTTTTAATGATTTCCCATTCCCTGAGATATTTTGTCTATATGCCTGAAAGAAATTTCTCATTAATCTGTACTACCAGCAAAAAATACATTTAACTAACTTCCCCAAAGTAAGAATATGATATGTATTAACATATGCTATTTAGTTTGTAATCCATTTGGCTTATGGAATTACTAGTTTCTGTATGTTCTGAAAAGATGTGGATGAAGTTAAAGAGAATCATCAATTAGCTGATAACAATGTTGATGATAGCTCTAAAAGGCACTAGACAAGTATATGGAATTATTAGCCTGTAAAGCTCTTAATGCCCTGATTTCTGGGCAAAGTAATAAAAGTCATAGAAAAAGCCCTCATTTTGGTGTCTGTCTATTCTGGATTTAAATTCTTCCTCCTATAGTATTTTAACCAGGAGAACTTGGGAATTCACTCAATCTCCTTTAGCCAAAGTTTTTAAAAATTATCTCACTGTATTGATTTGAGAATCAAACGAGATGAAGATAATAACAATAAGTAACATATTCAGGTCTGACTAAACCCAAACTAAAGTGTAATAAGTATAGATGTTAAAAGAAACTTCAGTCTCTGAGCAGGGCTGTAGATCCTGACCCTGCCTTTGGAGTAAATCCTTGGGGTAATTGTAACTGTGTAAACCTTTAGGAGATTTCACTTCAGCCAGCTAGCAAAACTCCAGATTGGCATATGGTAGCACAATTTGTAAAAGGAAAACTTCTCAACCCAACAAGTATGGTAACTAATTAGAGCTAGTCTTGTGCAAAATCGTGAGGTTGATGAAGATTTTCTCTGGAGCTCTCAGCCTAGCATTTCTGCACTGATTATGATCCCCAACCCCTCCCTCCTTTCAGTTAACATATCACATGTAAATTTAAGACCAATTATTAGTATTCCTAAGGCAGTTTTAATAAAAGCTTTGCAATACATTCCCAATATATTACAATCTATTGCAATATATTCCAAAATAAAGTAATTCTTTCAGGAAGAATAAGAGCTATATTATTGAGAACAGGTAAAAGGAGATGCTGTATTATTGGATGCAGACCTCACACAATTGCCTATTTCTGCTATAATTCTGGTCTTTGCACTCTAAGACAGAGGATGTCCCACACAAAGAGTTGCAATACCTATTTCCATGTCTTCCTTATAATTGCTCCTTATTAATCTGAATAATGTCAAAAACATTCCTCTAGCAATCCAACAGTATGCTCACACAGCCAATATTACCTCCTTCTAATGGTAGGAATAACGCCTGGTTTTTTTTCTTAAATATCCCTCTCACAGAGGAGTCTCTAACACTTTGAAATATGCAACTAATTTGTGATACAATAGAGACTGTACTTTGGGAATTTGAAGGCCAACAAACCTCAGAACTTGCAATGGGAATTGTCATAATGCCAACAAGATATAGTCAAAGAATGAGACTAGAAACATATTAAATACAAATAGTCAAATAGAGAGCCATATGTCACGTGTGAGTTCTAAAATCAGCATCTTGTTAGTGACAGACATTATAGAATGGTAAGCATGTTTATGAGATCTGTGTGGGTAGAAATCCAAAGGAGGTTATTTTATTTCTTACAATTAAAAAGAGAAAAATTATGTACCTGATAGGAAATCACTGATATATTAAGAAAGAAAGTGATATGATCAGGTAGGTAGTAAGTATGTTAGATTCAACATATTTCTGGTGACAAAGCGGTAGGTGAAGAGAAAATAAATGATGTTTACAAAGACTCCTTATTGTCTGACTAATTTCTCAAGTAGTGGTATTCTCTTAAATGGTCTTACAATGTCTTTGGCATTTGTAGTTTTAATTTTATAAATAACTGTCTCCTATCTCCACTAAATCTTTAATAAAGAACTAGTTTTTAAATACTAATATGAACCCAGTAGATGATCTAACTCATGCCCACATAGGAGAAAAACTCACTTCAATTCAAGGTGAGGAGTGTTTGGGGTGCTCCCACTGAAAGGGCACAATGTAGAGGCTCATGGCACGCTTTTTAGGAGAGACTCTATCTAACAAATTGAAATATTGTGGTTTGGTTGTTTGTACCTTCACATTAACCTGGCATTAGAAAAAAATTATTTTTTTTATAAAATTATGCATTGTATAATAATCATCACTATCATATAATTCTTTTGGCTACTTCACCCTATGTGGCAAAAATAACAGAAATAATCAATAAAAAAAAATTTTAAACCTTAACTTCCATCTTTTTAAAAATTCTCTAAAGCTGGTATAGGCTTCTGGCCCAGCTTATTTTCTTGTTAAGTTGTATAAAGACAAGATAACTAAGTGTATAATAATATCACATTACCCTGCAGAAACAGCCATGACAAAAAACCCATCTTATGGTAAGTAAACTTTAGCTGCAAAGAGAAAAAAAAAAGAAAAGAACTATTTTTTTTAGTTAAATATTATTAAACAAGAAAATTAAGACTTATAAGGTAGAGAGCAATATTATTTAAATTTTAGTACATTTGTTTTAAAGGGAAAGATTTTTTCTATTTCAAAAATTAAAATACTAAATATAAATTGTAAATAAATACAAGGCATAATCAGATATATTTTGTTCTAACTTATCTCCAATTTGGAGAGAGAGAGGTGGGAGGAGTGGGAGATGGGGGAGAAAAGAAAGAGAAAAGATGTATAAAGTCATAAAGGTAATAGTATAAAGAGAAAGAAAATTAAAGAATGAAAACAAATGCAAAAATACTAATGGGAAAATAGGAAATAAAAATGAAAAGACAGAGACACAAAAATGCATATTTGTGAAACCATTTATACAAAATAAAAGCAACAGATAAAAAAACAGTGTTTTTAGAACACAAAATAAAATAAGCAAGATATGTGAGAAATGTACATGGAGAAAAATCCTCATCTTGGAGTATATGACAGTCTTTCTTACCAAAAGAGACTTTTAAAAATGTGATGTCTTTCCATAATTATAGACATAATCATAGACTTCATTTCTTAACATTTACCATAATACTTAAACTGAAATGTATGTGATGATCTACATCCAGTCGCCAGAATAGAGGCTGGCTATTCTTTCTGGGAAAGAATTGTCATCTTATACAATCTTAGAAGCTAAAACTATGAACCAAGCTATCTTGTTGTGTCTGCAATGTAACATGAAACAAGACAGAAAAGCCTTTGATGGTGGGGATCTTACATCCTAATGAATGAAAATAGAAAATAAGCCAACACATCAATGAGAAGATATTAGATTATGAGGAGTGCTATAAAAATAGAACAGAGATTGGGAAAGAGAATCTATTCTAGGTGAGCTGGCCAGGGAGGACCTCTCTGAGGAGATAACATTTCAGCTGAGATGTGAATGACTAAAATAAGCCAATTCTGTGAAGATCTGAAGAAAGAGCTGGTGAAAGGCCATGAAGAAGAAAGGAGCTGGTGTGCTGAAAAGCAGAAAAGAGGTCAAAGTGGCAAGACAGTGGTGAGCAAATGAAAATAAAGTATGGTAAGACAGAGAGGTAGGGCCAAGCTACACACAGGGTCAGGTTCTGATAGTTAAGTTTCCCAACATGTGTTTATGTTGGCAGCAGTGTACAAACAATTTGGTAAGTCTTCAGAACCACGGTATATCATGTGTTTATGCCAGTTTCTGGTATCGTGCTGAGTGGTGTTTATCATTGTTGCTGCATGTTTTTGTGTGTTGTCACAAGAATGTCAGAGCTTGAATTAGAGTGATGAACAAACATTAAGTGTCTTGTTAAACTTGGCAAGAGGGAAAGTGAAATCAGGGACATGTTAGTCTAATTTTATGAGGTTAATTCCAAGAAGAAGATGGCAGTGTACAAATGGATTAAACGTTTTCTGAAGGGAGAGAAAGCATCACTGATGAAGAGTGGTCAGGGCAGTCAGAGGTGAGCAGAACAGATGAAAACATTGCAAAAACTTGTCAAATTGTGCATCAAAATCGTCAACTGACTGTGAGAAGCATAACAGACCAATTAAACATTGATCAGGAAATAGTTAGAAAAATCTTAACTGAACATCTTGGCATGAGAAGGGTGTGTCCAAAAATGGTCTCAAAGAAGCTCACAGATGAATAAAAGTAAAGAAGTGTCAAAGTTTGCCAAGCCTTTTGGAGAGGGAAGAGGATGTTTTGGGCTGTGTTATCACTGGTGATGAAAACATGATTATACCAACATGACACTGAAACAAAGCATCAAAGTGCACAATGGAAGTCAGCCAATTCCCCACCACCAAAAATGTTCCATTAGTCCAAATTAAGAGTCAAAATGATGTTAGAAAACTTTTTTTGATATCAGAAGGATTGTTCATTATGAATTTGTACCAACAGGACAAACAATTAACCAAGTTTGCTACTAGGAAATGCTGAAAAGGCAGTGTGAAAAAGTTAGAGGAAAATAACCTGAACTTTTCATGAACAACTCGTGGCTCTGGCATCATGACAATGCACCAGCTCACATGGCACTGTCTGTGAGGGAGTTTTTAGCGAGTAAACAAACAACTGTATTAGAACACCCTCCCTACTCACTTGATCTGGTTCCCAATGACTTTTTTCTTTACCTGAAGACAAAGAAAATATCAACAGGAAGACATTTTGATAGCCTTCAGAATATCAATGACAGATGACAGCTCTGATGGCCATTCTGGAAAAAGAGTTCCAAAATTGCAGTGAAGAATGGACTAGGTTCCAGTGTTGATGCATAGCTTCCCCAGGGCAGTACTTTGAAGATGATTGTAGTGACCTCAGCAATGAGGTATGTAGTACTTTTTCTAGGATGTGTTTGCAAACTTAATTGTCATACCCTTGTAGGCCAAATGGCAACTGACCACTATTTTATGTGTGAAATGTAATAAGTACAGTAGTGCCCATATGTGATTTACATGTTACTCTGACTACCAAGTGAAAAAATGGACTAGAGAAGTCAAAGAGTGGCAGGCAGCAAGGAGACCAGGTAAAGGATATTAAGTACTATAATCCATGGTTGTTAATCCATTTTTGGGTTGATGGGCACTTGAGTTCATTCCACACTTTGGCAATTGTGAATTGAGCAGCAATAAACATTCTGGTGCAAATGTCCTTGTGGTAAAATTATATTTGTTCTTCTGGATAGACACCTAGTAATGGGATTGTGGGATCAAATGGAAGGTCAACTTTTAGTTCTTTCAGAATTCTCCATACATCTTCCTATAGAGGTTGTATTAGTTTGCAATCCTACCAGCAGTGTAAAAGTGTTCCAGAAGTCAAAGCATATTATTAAAGCTGTATGTTAATAATTGATTTATAAATATATTTAACAATAAAAAATAAGATTTAGAAAGGCAACAATTTTTAATCATTATAATTTGACTTGGAGGAGAGGAAAGAAAAGTTTATGCTAATTTTTTCATTGCTCATAGTATGGACCCATTATTTAAGAATTCTAGAAATGATTTTATTATATACTGCATAAATGTAAATCCTAGATATGTTCTCCCCAATGTGATAGCTACTAGCTAGCTGTAGCTGTTTGGGCACTTGAAAGATGACTGGTGCAACTGAGGAAACACATTTTAAAATTTAGGTCAGGCAAGATGGCTAACATCTGTAATCACAGAAATCTAAGAGGCCAAGGAAGGAAAATTACTTAGGGAGAGGAGTTAGAGACAAGCCTGGGCAACATAGCAAGATCCTGTCTCTGTGAAAAAAAATTAAAAATTAGCCAGGCATGGCAGTATACACCTGCAGTCCCAGCTACATAGGAGACTTGGGGAGGAAAGATCTCATGAGCCCAAGAGTTCAAGGTTACAGTGCATATAGCCACTGCAGTTCAGCCTGGTAGGAGGAAGAGAGACCTTGTCTCTTAAAACCTTGATTCAAATTTCTTTTATTAACTTAAACAATATATTAACTTAAATAATATTCTTTCTAATTTATTTGCTATTTTTCATTTTATTTTTTTTTCTTTTTCCAGTTTTCTGGAAAGTTACCCAAACCTGCAACAGGCTTAGCATGACATGAGAAAGACAAACTTTTGGTAAGATTTTGGTACTGTGTGGTATAACTTATAGAAAGTAATAACCAAACAAAGAGAAAAGTAGATATAGAAGCTTACTGTCTCCTAAGAAATCTTAAAGATTTTAGTACATTTAACTCCAATCACACCAACTCTTAGCTTATGCAATGAGATTTTTAAATACTTCAGTTCTTTCTTTTTCTATGTATCAGAAGTTTGTTATTGGTGCTGTTTTATACAGTAGGTATTTACACACACACTTGTCATTCTTTTTCTCTGTCATCTCAGATCTCCCATCTGCAATCATTTTGTTGCAAGCACACCTTGAAATTTCTTTCAGTGACTGTGGGCTTTTGACAAACCTCTCCTCTATTTTTCTGAGGATGTTTTTATTTGATTATATTTTCACAGATATGACAACCATATTCTCTCAGAACACTGTCTTTACTGATACACATTTTTGTTGTTAAAGAAGTTAGATATTATTCTAACTGCTTTTCCCTCCAAGATAATCTCTGCATTTCTGTTGAGGTGCTTTTAGCATCTGCTCAGTTGTCTTTACTGAACTTCAGTTCCACTATGATGTTTCTAAATGTGCATTTAACAAATATATACCATTAATATTTTAGTAGGATTCACAGTTAGTTTTCAGAAAATTTTAGCCTTTTCTCAGTATTACCTCCTCCACATTTTGTTTATTCTCTCCTTTCAAACAGATATATTTAGACCTTTTCATTTTGTTTTCAATTATCTTAGCCTCTCTTTCATTTTTTTTCACTCATTTTTGTCTCTGCCCTGCATAATTCATTTCCTCAGCTCTGTATTCTAGGTTGCTATTTTTCTCTGGTTGTGCCTAATTTAAAATTTATTCAATACATTTGTTGAATTTTTGATCTGACTCTCAAATTCTCCTGTTTTACTTATGATTTTCCTGTTCATTTTATATGATCTCCATCTTTACTAGTATATTCAATCCTTTATTTCCTCAATAACACTTAATTAATTTAAATTCTATAGTTCTTTTGTGGTTTTGATCTGTTGTCCCTCTGGATCTCTTTCACAGGGCCTTGCTTTTTTGTGGGGTCTCTGGTACCTGAGTATAAGCTGTTATTTTATGAAAGTTTATCTGGAGAATATTTTGATGTTGATGTTTCCTTCTATCAGGAGGCATTATGGCTCTAGAAGCAGAAACTTTGAATAAAATTATTAGCTTGTAGTGAAACTCAAAAATCAAAAAATACATATGAGCCCACTTGTGGTTCATTAATTCACCTTTTATCTCTTTTGGGTGGTAGATTTTTTATTTAAATATCTATTTTATTATTTTTATTTAAATATTTTTATATTCCTAAAAGTTATAAAAACTATCATTTAATGTACATACACCAAGAACATTATTTTTCCAGAGCTGAATTTTCATAGCAATTTTTTAAAATTAAACTATTTTTATTTTTTAATACTATTATTTTAATTTCAGATTAATATATGGGTTCATATGATTAGGTTACATTGTTTTAGGTAAAGTCCAAGTTGTAACTGAGCCTTTACCCAGGAGGTATGCCATATACCCTTACATTGTGAGAGTTTACCAATCTCCCTCCTCCCCTCACCTCCCCACTTGAGTTTAATTCAGTTTTTTTCTCATGTGTGCATGTAGTTGTTCATCTACTAGTTTTATAATAGTATTGAGTACATTGGATGCTTGCTTTTCTACTTTTGTAATACTTTACTTAGGAGGATGTTGTCCTCTTAGATCAACTGTCATGGTGTCATGGTGTCATAGTCCTTGTGTTCAAGTAAACTTTATTTTACTTAGTAATTGCTCCAAAGTGAAAGAGTACTAAGTTGGAGTATTGTTATAATTGTTTTATTTTATTATTAACTATTATTTTTAATCTCTTTTGAGTCTAATTTATAAATTAAACTTTATCATAGATATGTATGTATAGCGAAAAACATAATATATACAGGGTTCAGTACTCTGTAAAATGAAGGGACTACTGTATATTTAGTACCCAACCTTCTGTCCTGGGTTTTGTGTCTTCACATGGTTGACTGAAGTTTGTTTTCTGATGATTTGAAGGTCCTGAAAACAACATTCTAGATTTTTATTGCATTTTTGTACCTTTTTTTATTTAAATACCTGTTTTGTTAGATTTAAAATCTGAGTGCTACATTTTGTAGCACTGTAGAATTTTGTAGCTTGTGCCCTACCCCCACCTCCACTTAATAATAACAGTGCCTCAGACCTTATAAGTATTGCATGATAGGACAACCGGTCTGCCTCCAGTGGGGGCTGGCTGGTTCAGATTTTACAAACCTTTTTGAAGGAAACTCCCAAATCTTTTGGGAATGGTCTCCCCCACCCTTATATATTCATGCATTTTTAATTTCAGTGAACATATATTGTTTTAATAATTTTATAAAAAGGAGAATTTTAATTTCTTTAGATAAGCTGATTTTTTAATCATACGTAATAGTAAAATCCATCTTAATACTGAGATTAGTAAACATAAAAAAACACACAAGATGAATGGAACATGGATTCTAGCATCTCACACAAGTCAGTGTGTAATTGAAAGTATAATCGCAATGTTGAGTTATAGGCAACTCATTCAATTTCAGACCGCTATTATATCTCACATTATAATAATGATCTTCATGAAATTTCAAAATAAATTCAATAAATTTATTTTCATCTTCTTGCCTTTGGAATTTTTTTGTTTTATAAAAAGGAATAGAGGAAAATCATAAGGAAATTTTAAAAATACAGATGAATGAAAGAAGTGAACACATTATTATTACCACTTCAAATGCTTCCTACTTTAGGACAATGATCCTCAAAAGGACTATACAGTATATCATTTATCTTTCACTTCTCTTTACATAAAATATACCTGTTGACCAGCTTCTTCATGGCTGTCTTTACTTCTTTGTTTCTCAATGTGTATATGATGGGATTAAGTAAAGGGAATATTACAGTATGGAACACAGACACCACTTTATCTAGAGAAAAAGAGTCAAATGGACGGGCATAAATGTAGATGGATGGCCCAAACATTAGCACCACAATGGTGATGTGGGAATAGCAGGTGGACATGGCCCTGTTGGTGCTTTCACCTGAGCCTGAGTGTTTCTTGAGCATGGCCAAAAGGAAGGCATAGGACATTAACAGAGCAATGAAGCACACCACAGAGATCAGACCACTACTAAAGATCATCACTAACTCCTCCGGGAAGGTGTTAGCACAGGCAATCCGGACAACCTGTGTGATGTCACAGAAGTAACTGTCTAACTCATTGGGGCCACAGAAAGGAAGTCGAACAATGAGAGCCACTTGTATTATAGAGTGAATGAAGCCCCCGGTCCAGGAGAGAGCCACCAGGATGCAGCAGAGACGTCGATTCATGATGGTAGCATAGTGGAGGGGGCGGCAGATAGCAGCATAGCGATCAAAGGCCATCACTGTGAGCAGAAACATCTCTGAAGCCCCAACAAAGTGCAAGAAGAAGAGCTGTGCAATGCACCCACCAAAGGAAATGATCTTCCTCTCCACAAAGAAGTCCACAAGCATTTTAGGGGCTGTGATGGAAGAATACCAAATATCAAGGAAGGCCAGATTAGCCAACAGGAAATACATGGGAGAAGTCAGATGGGGGTCAAGCCTGATGGTGCAAATGATAAGAACATTCCCTGGAAGAATGAACAAATAAAAAGATAAAAATACAACAAATAAGACTAGTTGTACTTCCCGCGTCTGAGATAGGCCAGTGAGAATAAATTCTGTCACCCTGGTGTAATTTGCAGGTTCCATTTCTTCAATTAACTTTTTTCATAATATAGCTATGAAAAATAAAGAAATTATAATTATTCCAAATGACATTTAAGTAGGGTTATATATTACTTTCAAAATTGTCATCTGTTCCCTATCATTAAAAGATTTGCAGCACACAGAAAACTAACTGATTTATGATCCCTGATGAACAAACTGTGAGTTTCTGACAATCAAACAAATCTTTACCAAAAGTATTTAGAATATTATGATTGCTCAGTTCATTTGGATATTTTACTATATAGTTTTTGAAAAGATGGAAGTTATTAGATTACCTGTTCTTAATTGTCTAAATGTCCTCGTTACTGAAAGGAGATGAATATTTCAAAGCAGTCAATATTATTATAAGACCCTAAACTTTTCTTTTTTAGTTTTGTGAAAGGTATCATTCTGGTTATTGTCACACAAATTATCCCTTTCTCCTCTGACCAAGGAGAGACATTCTGTACCCTAAAGAGGAAGTAGAAATGGCACTAATCTAGAAATAAAGGATTTAGGCAAATGAATGTCAATGTCTTGGAAAGACAAATATATATCAGGTATCATGGAATAGGAAGGGTCATTTTACCAGAAAATGTCAAAGAGATTTCTTCCTTTAGCTCAATGTTCAAGAGATGACATAAAATTAAAAACTGATGATATATACTTTGCATTAAGAACTCAAACTTGCCTCATTTATTCTTTATGGAAAAAAATGCAGAGAATTATCCCTCCACTTCTCACAACCATCAAGTTGAAAGGAGACATTTTACTGGTAGATCTCAATCCATAGGCAGGCAGCCAACCAAACCCCCTATTTTTCAAGCTAGCAATGCTCAGCTGCTATTCATAACACACACACACACCACTAAACAATGCCACTTCCTCAGCTCAGTGAAGGTCCAATACCTATTTTCCCATTAATTTGACCACAGCCTGAAGTAACATAAAACACACAGTTCTGACTTGCAAGCATTTGTCATTTAATGCATGTCAAAACAAAGCTCTTCACACATGAGAGTAGAGTCTCTCACCAAATATATAGTCTCTGTGTAACTTCTATAACTTACTCATTTGTTTATTCAACAAATATTTAGGGAGCATCTGCTATGTGCTAACTGCTGAGACAAAACAATGAACAGGAAGACAATTTCTGCTTCATTAAATTTCCATGCCAGAAATACAGACAGATAAGTAAGCAAATAAATAAGAAATAAATAAAATATAAGTAAGTAAAATAAAATAATTGCCACTAATGATAAGAGACAAGTAGGAGAAAAGGAGATTATGACCGAAAGAAAACAGTGGTGGTAGGGTGGTATGAAGTGTTTTAGCAAAGCTTCTCTGTGAACTTGTGACATTTTACTAACTTTAAAAATCTATACAAGAAAGCATTTTAGGAATAGAGAATAGCAAATGCAAAGAAGACCCTGCATGGATGTTTCTGAAACCTATAGGAGACCTTCAACTCTTAAAGCCAAGGGAACAAAACAAAGAGACAGTCGAGGACAACATATTGTACTCCACAATCAATTAGATTTTAATAGCTTCCAATGTATTTTAAAGTAAAACCCAGGGAGTAGTTTAACAGGATTTTCAACTTATAAATTCCACTCTGGCTACTATGTGAATAAATTAGAGTGAGGCAAGATTAGAAGAAAAAATTATGTCACTTAAGCTAAAGATATAGCAATAACTATTTAGAGAAATGCATAGTTTGCTTAGAAAATGTTTACAAGGTTCAACTAGCAAAATTTAATGGTGGAGTGTGTGTTTCCATTATCAGACTACCAAAAGCAGTTGGAAATTGAACTCTGTAACAGCTTTTTAAAAAAAATTATAATAAGTAAAGGAAATTCAAAATAAACACAAATAAATTGTCATCGCATCTTCTATGTCTAAAATAAGGTTCATCCAGCACATTCCAGGTCCTTAATAAAATTTGGCAGAATCTACTATATATACAGTATTGAAGTATACCTCATCACACTCTAAGGAAGGCTGGGAATTATGCCAAAAAAAAAAAAAAAAAAAAACAGAGTAAGGAATTATGTTTGTGAGAAACCCTTAGGGGAGATAAGCCATCCATGGGGACTGAGTCAGGGAATTTCTTTCTAGGGCTGACGTTTATGAGGGGTTATCAATTCAATATCACCTCTTACCCTTAGAGCAGCTAGATAAGTTGGTTAGAATGTTTTACTTTATCTTATGTCCACTCATCTACTCTTCCCAAGTTTCTGCATGGAGCCTGCTCCTCTTTTAATAACATCTAGTGAATTCCATTCTTAATCTGCAGGGATGTGTTATCTGAAGGATGGCTATGGAAATAGGCACGCAGGGGCCCTCCCAGTAGGTGAGTTAACTGTGAACTCTCCTCAAGAGAATCAGTGCTTTGTGGTTAAACAGAATCTGTGTTGAGATTCTGAGATGTTGAGATGTTGAGAAGGTTATTCAATCTTCCTTGACAACAGTTTCTTCCCAGAAACATGAAGGATTTTAAACTAGAATTTTAAGAAATATTCTAGTTTAAAAATTCTGTGATTATTTGGAAATAAAAGAAGATTGAGAGTAAAAGTCCCAGAAGGGCAAATTAAGAACAATATGGGTGACAATATAGAAAAACAGCGATGGAATACATGCATTCTGGATATAGACAATGCTTAAAAGAAATAACTTGGATTTACCTATTTTTAAGATATCAAGCTTACCTATCTTATTCTGTGAGATGGTCAGGAGGAAGTGTACAAAAATATTTCCACCAAATATGTGGGTATATACAGACCCAGACACTTCAAATCTCATAAATGAACCAATAGCAGAAAATATCAAGACAGTAGTTATGTTGATTTTTTGTAGATGTTTTTCCCCACAGTAAACTAGACAATAAGAAACCATTAGTATCAGAGAAGGACTGATCTCACTATGAAGATTTTTTTTGAGGCTTATTGCTGCCATTCTTCTTATAAAAGACTTAGATATGGAGTGTTTGTGCCCTGGTTCTAACAACATCTGAACCCCTTAATAGCTACGTAACCTTGGGCAACTCATCCACCTTTCTCTGCCTCACCAGTGCAATGGAGATAATAATAGTACCTACCTCAAATGTATTATTATAATGATTAATTAATTAATGCATGTAATGCTCAGGAAAATACATTTCACATAACTTATACTTAATATAATGATAATTCTTAGTATTATTATTTCCCTTTGCAAAGTATAAAATTCAGTTGGTAAACTACCATCCCAACATGATTTCCAAACTATTACCCTTTAAAATCTATTTTCTCTTCTCTCCCCTAATTGCTATACTTAGACCTGGAAAACTAAGAACAAGTCTAAGAAATAGCTTAGAGAGGAGGACAAGAGTGTCTGACCTCAAAACACTACCATCTCGCCCTGTTGTTCCCAGACCCATAGTTCCATATGACTGTTGATATATCACTATTAATATATTCTCTACTCTTAGTTAGAGGCCTTTTTTCTAAACTACCTGAAATTTTGTATAAAATTTTATGAACATGCCCCCATAGAAATGTCATATATGTATTTCTATGGCTATGCCTCATAGTAGTACTCTGGTTACACTTCCATTAAAAACTTTAACTCATTATAATTTTTTTAGTTTATGTATATATATGTGTGTGTGTGTGTGTGTGTGTGTGTGTGTGTGTATGTTTTTGTTTTTGTTTTGGAAACAAAGTCTCACTTTGTTGCCCAGCTAGCATGTAGTAGTGTCATGATAACTTGTTGTGACCTCCAACTTCTGCTCTCAAACAATCCTCCTGCCTCAGCCTCCCGAGTAGCTGAGACTCCAGGTGTGTGCCTGGCTCTCAGTTTGTATTTTGACCAAAATATAACAGAAACTCTGAGCTCCTTCAGTTCATAGAATAAGTCTAATTCATGTATCTTTCCAGTGCCTAAGGTAGCTTGTAGCACACTATGGTCCTCAGTATGTGACAAATGAATACATGGATGATTAAAGGGATTTTTTGATGAATAAATAAATGAATAAAAGACTGGAAAAAAGTAAATTATTTTCAAACCCAATTGTTTTAATAATTATTTAAACTTTCCTGACTCTGCTCCTTGATTTCTGATTTTGTTTCCTGGAATTCTCGTTTTAAAAGACCTATTCCAACACCACTTACAAGCAGACACAATTAATAGGGGACTTCACTCAGCAAATGCAAGCAGTGTAGTCTGGTTCATTGTACCCTCAATGATTCCCCAACAAGAAAGAAAAATTTTAAAATAAATTAAATAAAAAATAAAAGACCTATCTTACCCACATTACTTTCAAGTAAGAGTCTCTCTACTTTCAAGTTTCTCTTTTGTGTTTCTATTCATTTTCAAAGTTGTTACTACCTCCAATTCAAATCCCACCAAAATGAAACATCTTAGGACCCACTTGTCCCATCCCCTTCCTAGGCCTCGCCTTGAAGAACTATCAGAACAAGTAACTGGAGATCTTGGGATTTTTTTTCCCTGACTTCCTTTCAAGGGTGATAGGATTCAAAATTTAAAAAATTTATTTTAATGATTTGGCAATGTCTGATGACAAAAGAGTCTTTTCTGCTTGAATTTGTTTAAGAATGGCTCCTTCTGTGAGTCTGAGATGACATAGGTATCTTCTCAATAAACTGTTCACCCCTGCATTTAAAATGCTTTAATTTTAACATCAAGACAAAGAAGGAATACTTTGTCCAACAACTCTACAGGTAAGATCTGCTCTAGCTTACCACCACATTTCCTTGCACGAGGCTTTCTGCTTCTTACCACCAGTTTCTGCACCTTACATAGTGATTCCCATCATTATATGATCTCATTGTCTCAAAACTAAAGTGGTTTATGTAAATATTTGAACATTCCACCTACCCATTACTGTGCAGTCTTGGTGTAGTCGGGGATTGTGGGGAAGGGGTAGAAGAAGCCTCTTCTCCTACCCACAACAGAGGGCTTTGCTGTCTATATTTTGGCATATATCAGTTCTTACCGTGATGTAACAATGAGCTAACTAGCACCATGGGCTATAACTACAAAAGTCATTTCTCTGGAGGCCAAGAAAAGTCAGGGAGGAATAAAACCCTGAGGGAATAATTTAAAAGTTGAGGTGTACTTTACCCAAGAAGCATAGAAACACAACTTTTGAGTTGCACAGAACAATATTGTATTGAATGGAGTTAAATTAAAATCATTTCCACGCAGATCAGGAACAAGGCAAGCCTGGAATATAGATGACCATCCCTTCACCCTGAGTCTATATTTATCTTTTAAAGTAAGATACGATTCTTGAATACAACAGATGTCCGATCTGAGTTTCTGCATCCAGTCAGCCAATCTGTGCCTCTTTAGAGGACAATTTAAGCCATTCACATTGATTGAAATTATTGATAAGCCTGGTAAAATTTTGGGCATCGAGGTGCTCGAAAGTCCAGTAGACATTTTTAATCCTTTCACCATTGTGGAAGTTGGAATTTGATCAAAAGTTTCTGAGTTAGTTTACTTTCATGGGGGAGGATTGCACTGGTCATTATAGAGGATAGACTTGAGAATTTACTGCAGAGCTGGTTTACTTATGGCAAATTTCTTCAACATGTGAATGTCATTAAAGTATTTCATTTCGGCTTGGCGCCTATGGCTCAAGTGGATAAGGCGCCAGCCACATATACTTAAGGTGGCGGGTTCAAATCCAGCTGGGGCCTGCCAAACAAAAATGATGGCTGCAACCAAAAAATAGCTGGGTGTTGAGGCAGGTGCCTGTAGTCCCAGCTACTTGGGAGGCTGAGGCAGGAGACTCACTTGAGCCCAGGAGTTGGAGGTTGCTGTGAGCTGTGATGCCACAGCCACCCCTAGGGGGACAGCTTGAGGCTCTGTCTCAAAAAAAAAAAAAAGTATTTAATTTCTCCATCATAAATGAAACTCAGTTTGGCTGGATACAGGATCCTGGGTTGAAAGTTATTTTGTTTTAGGAGATTAAAAGTCGATGACCATCCTCTTGTAGCCTGAAAGGTTTCAACAGAGTGATCTGCAGTCATTCTAATATTCTTCCCCTTGTAGGTTATGGTTTTCTTGCGTTTAACTGCTTTCAGAATTTTCTCTTTCATATTGACTTTAGTAAAGTTAATTATGATGTGCCTGGGGGATGTCTTATTCACGTTGAGTCATGCTGGGGTTCTGAAACTGCTATCTGAATTTCAGAATCTCTTGGCATATCTAGAAAGTTCTCTTTCATAATTTCATGTAGAAGAGCCTCTGTGTTTTGTGAAGCAACTTCGTTGCCTTCAGGGATTCCTATACGGTGAATATTAGTTTTCTTTGAATTATCCAAGAGCTCTCTGAGAGAAAGATCCATTTTTGCTCTCCATTTCTTCTCATCTTTGTGCTCTTGAGCTTGTTCAAAAGCTTTGTCTTCAATGTCAGAGATCCTTTCTTCTGCCTGTGCCACTCTGTTACAGAGGGATTCTACCATATCTTTCAGATCCTTGAGGGCTGCAACCTCTTGCCTCAGTGTTTCAAAATCTTTGATCATTTTATCTTTGAAATTGTTGAATTCTTGAGATATCTTTTGAATAATTTCTTGAAATTCTAATTCCCTACTTTCTTCCATTCTGTTAATCTTATTTGCTATCTACATTCTGAACTCGATTTCTGACATCTCTGCCATCTGTTTATGGATGGGGTCTTCAATTGCATCTGCCCCATTTTTCATTGGAGGAGTTGATCTACTCTGGTTATTCAAGTTGCCAGGGTTTTTCCACTGATTCCACCCCACACTGAGTTTACCCTGTTTGGAGACCTTATCAGAACCATTCAGTCAGTGGCTTCTTCTGGTTGCCCAGAGAGACAGGGCATGTCTGTCCTTTTCTCCCAGTTCTCAGGTGCTGGGGCAACTGGGGCACAGTGGAATGGCAGCAGCTGTGTGGGAGTCTACATAGCCAGATCTGACCTCATTTGGCCCTCTGGGGTGACTGGGGGTCAGAAGACCAGCAGTGGCCAGATCAGTCCTAGTTTGGCTCAACTGGGTGACTGGGGGACAGGGGAACTGCAGCGATGGTGTGGGGCACTCACGCAGCCAGATCAGTCCTAGTTAGGCCCGCCAGGGTTACCCGGGGGCAGGGGAATAACAGTGGCTGCACAGAGCACAAGAACTGCGGAATCAGTCCTACTGCACCCTCACTGGGGTGATGGAGGGAGGGGGAACAGAAGAACGGCAGTGGCTGGGTCAATAATCATTCAGTCCCACTGGGGTGGCCAGGGGGGCAGGAGAATGGCAGCAGCTGGATCAGTCCTAGTTTGGCCCCACTAGGGCAACCAGGGGGCAGAGGAACAGCAGCAGCTGGACCAGTCCTAGTTCAGCCCCACTGGGCAACTGGGGGACAGGGGAACGGCAGTGGCTAGATCAGTCCTAGTTCAGCCCCAATGGAACAACTGGGAGGGGTGGGGGAATGGTAGCAGTGGTGCAGGGCACGCACACAACCGCATCAGTCCTAGTTCGCCCCACCAGGGCAACGGGGGGCAGGGGAACAGCAGCGGCCAGATCAGTCCTAGTTCAGACCTGCTGGGGCAACCGGGGGGTAGGGGAATGGGGAGCAGAGGACTCTTCTGCCGCTGCCCACTGGATGCATGCAGCACTAGCAAGCAGATCTGGGCCCTCCAAGCGTGGGAGCCTGGAGCAAGGAACTCCTCCGCTGCCGCCCATGGGACACACGTGGTTCTGGCAAATAGTTCTGGGCCCGCCCAGAGCAATAGACTCCCCCCGCCATGACCCCATGGGTTGCAGCTCTAGCAAGCAGTTATGGGCCCACCCAGCACAGGTGCCTAGACCGGGAAACTCCTCTGCTGGCCCCTAAGGGGTGTGCGTGTCTCTAGGAAGCAGTTTGGGGCCTGCCTGGAACGGAGAACTCTTCCACCACTGTCTGCGGGACGCCCACAGCACTAGCAAGCAGTTTTGGGCCCACCCAAAGCGGGAGCCTGGAGCAGGGAATCTCCTCTGCCACCTGTGGGGCACACAACTCTAGCAAGCAGTTTTGGGCCCACCCAGAGTGGGGGCCTCCTCCACTGCCACCTGCGGGGTGCATGTGGCTCTAGCAAGTAGTTCTGTGCCTGCCTGGAGCTGGGGGCTCCTATGCAGCCACCCACTGCCCATGGGAGGCATGCAGCTCTAGCAAGCAGTTCTGGGACCTGCTTTGTACCTGTATTTTGTGTTCTTAAATGCTCTTCCTTGGATTTATAGCTTGCCAAACTTCTTTCTGGGCTCAGCTCCCCATCTTTGGCTTCATAGATTCTGATTCCATCCAGTTTTTCTTCCTTTGCTCAGGAGCCTCTGACAGGAGTTGCTACCAGTTCGCCATCTTCCCAGAATCCCCCCCTTTTTTTCTTTTTTGAGACAGAGTCTTATGCCATCACCCTAGGTAGAGTGTTGTAGCATCACAGCTCACAGCAACCTCAAACTCTTGGCTCAAGTGATTTTTTTGCCTCAGCCTCCCAAGTAGCTGGGACTATAGGTGCCAGCCACAATGCCTGGCTATTTTGTTGTTATTGTTGTTGTTGCAGTTTTAGCTGGCCCAGGCCAGGTTTGAACCTGCCAGCCTCTGTGTATGTGGCCAGTGCCCAACCCACCGAGCTATGTGCACTGCCTATAGCCAACTAATTTTCAATAAAGACACTAAAAATATACACATGGGGTAAGAATAGACTCTTCAATAAAGAGTACTGGGAAAATTGGATATCTACATGCAAAAAGGATAAAATTGGACCCTTCTTTTAAAACATTCATAAAAATCAATTCAAATGCTTTAAAGAATTAACATAAGATTTCACTCTATAAAATTCCTAGAAGTAAACATGGGGAAAAGTTCCTTGACATTGGTTTTAGCTTGGCTTTTTTTTGCTGAAAGGGAAATTTATGCAATAGGAGAAAATATTTTTGTATAATAATTGTAGATCCAAAAAGAAGTAAATATCCAAAATATGTAACTGAGATGCTCCAACATATCAAATAATGTACCTTACCCTTCCCCCTCTATTCCTGAAGAGTTCCATCCTGGGGGCTTCTCTTCTGTCTCATCCATTTCTGTCATCCTCTATGTCTACTATACAGTTTTCATCTTAAAAATGTTTTTGACACTTCTGGGGTTAATGAGTGTAAGTTTTACAAGTATGTGTGAGATGGGCCTCCCTCCAATCTTCTTATGACATTGACACCTTACTCATCTGGTATAACAAAAGAAAGTTGAGAAAAAGAAATAAGTGCCTTGGCCACTTCCTTCATTATATACATGATTTATTTATTTTGTTGGTTGGTTGGTTGGAGTTTGTTCTAGAGACAGAGTATCACTCTGTAGTCCAGGTTGGAATGTAGTGACATCATCATAGATCACTGCAGCCTCCAACTCCTAGACTCAAGGGTTCCTTCCACTTCAGCCTCCCAAGTATATACTAATTTCTTAAATCCTCTCTCTTCCTCTTGCTTTACTGGAACAAGTGATCCCAAACTTTGGGGAAAAAAAAAAAAAGGATACTTGTGAAATAAATTTTGTGAATCTTTGCATGACTAAAAATGTTTAAGTCTATCTTCCTAATTGGTTTTTCTGTTCTGTATAGAATTCTAGGCTGAAAATCAGTTGGTGGCACTCTGAATACACTCCACTCTATTCCAAGGTCCAGTTTTGCTTTGAAGCATATTCATGACATTCAAGTGTTTTCATTTACTTGTAGTCTATTTACTTTTTTCTCAATAATTTTATAATCTATAATCTTTTCCATCTTTAGGGTCAGAAAATTTCATAGTAATGTGCTTTGGTATTATTTTTTAATCATTCTGGGCATTCAGTAAATCTTTCATATCCAGAAACTGAAACCCTTCTGTTCTCAAAGAATTATTTTTTCATTGTTTCTTTTAAATTCATCCCTTCTGTTTTCTCTGTTCTAGAACACATGTGAGTTGAATAGTTTGACTCTTGAATTGATTCTTTATGTTTCTTATCTTTATCTTTTCTATTTCCTTTTTTTATTTTTAATTCAACTTTCATAGAGACTTCTTTATTTCTATGACTTCTTTGACTACTTCTTTTAATTCTTTGTTGTTTTTATATATTTGTTATTTTAGTATGTTTTATTTAGTTTATAAAAATATTTTTTCTCTGTTTTTTCAAAACATCGTCTCATCTTAAGATTGCAAATATTTTCCTCTCACTGATGTGAAGATATGAGGTTTTTAAGATTTTATTTTCCTATGTTCCCTCTCATTTCACTAGATTCCTTTTGGCTTTCATAAATATTTACCTTTTTTCTCCAAAATTCTTATGTATATTAAGGAATGAAGCACCAAAAAATTGATCTCTTAAACTCTGGAACAAAAGAGCAGAGCTTACTAGTTCGTAGGCTTCTGAGTAGGGTTCTACTAGACAAGCAGCAATTTCATTTGTGAACTCCATAATGTGACTTTTCTCTATTCCCATTCAGCTTTTTAAGCATAGGTACCAATATTCTGTCTGTGAAGCACATCCCTTTGCATCGGAAGCAAGGTATGGAAGGAGATGATTAGAAATTTAACTATTTCTTTTTCTTAGTCTCTGTTACCAGCCCTGAACCTCACCATTCCTCTGACCTTGTCCTGGCATCCCAAACATCTCAGGGATCCCAAGACTGGATCTGTGCACTTTTCCTCAGCATTCGTCTCTGTTGGTATTTCAAAGCTAGCCTTCCCTGCCATTTCTAACCAGCTATTGCTCCTTTATCTTCTCTCTTCCAAGCTTTTATTGGACTCTTTTGTCTGCATCAAAGGTCCTTTCTGTTTTCTTTGTTGGAGTGGTTCTAAACTTTTTTTCCTTGCTGGTGTGGTTGTTGTTCTCATTATTATCATACTTCTATCTTAGGAGAGAAAAAGAAAACTAATGTAGCATGCCGTTGTAAATATAATTTCAGTGTTCATTGTTTATCTTTAAAAATCAGGATTAAAGAGGATAAAATGAGACATTTTACAAAAAAAGTAATATGAAAACTAACTATAAGAAAATGCAATAAATGTCAATGTGATCATGTACAGATGGGCTGGAAACTATAGAAATGATGTTAAAGGGTTTTCAAAAGTCTCATCTACCAGCTAATGCTAATATCATATTATCCATACCCAGCTGCAAATGAAATATTTTTTATTGTGTTAAGATGTTTATATTCTACTCTTAGAAAGATTCACTTGTACCCTTATAAGATAAACCATAGAAGGGATCCCTCCAATCACCCTACATCCACCCATCCCCCTTCCCTCCCCCCCCCATATTCTTAGGCTATAATTAGGTTATAGCTTTCATATGAAAGCTATAAATTAGTTTCATAATAGGGCTGTGTACATTGGGTACTTTTTCTTCCATTCTTGTGATACTTTGCTAAGAACATTTTCCAGCTCCATCCATGTGAACATGAAGGACGTAAAGTCTCCATCTTTCTTTATGGCTGCATAGTATTCCACGGTGTACATATACCATAGTTTATTGATCCATTCTTGGATCGATGGGCACTTGGACTTCTTCCATGACAAATGAGATTTTTTTTTCTTATAACTCTATTCTAAATTATTGAAGTGTAGGTTTAAAAAGCTTGAGATAGCAAAAAAAAAAAAAAAAGAGGAAGAAGAAGAAAAATAGAGAAAAAAGTTGAGATAGCAATTGTTTAGATGGACCACCATAAATAATGTCAGGTCTCTATTACTAAGAAAAAATTAAAAGAAACAACGAATATTAGCATGATAACCAACAAATTCTGACCAGTATCTTCTATGCAACCATCTCTGTACTATACATGGCAAGTAGAAAAGAAATAATATACATTACTCATTTCCCTCATAAGTTGTGGAAATGAGATAAGAATCCTTTTAAAAATCAATAAGAAAAAGCAACTGATATCATTTTTTAAATTAGATACAGGATCACAAGGCATACAGAAAATAAATGTTGAATAAAGATAATCAAGGTATTATTTAAAAGATATTAGTCACAAGATAAGATCTAAGGACATTTCTTGGAAGAAAAACATCTCTTCCAAAATATTGAGGATACCCTTCTATTCTCCAGCTTTACTAAGAACACTATCAAAGAAAATGAGCTTACTCTGTTTTGGTCTTTTAAAGAATTAAATACAAGTTTGACTAAAAATTTTTTAACAGAATTACATCTCTTAAGTCATTTTAATAGTTCATATGTCAACTCATTTTAGGTGTTTAGTTAATCTAGAGCAAAAAAGAAAAGTAAGATTGTGTCCAATAAAAATAATACTATAGTACTGAGAGGCAGGAGGAAAGTATTCAAGTTCTTTAAGACAGTCAAGGCCTTTCTCCCACCTGCTCTGGCCTCCCCCTGGGGAGAGCTGTAGCCCTGAGGTTGTGACAGCTACCACAGCAGCGAATCTGAATGCTGTGAGACAAACCATGGACGTTCTGCTTGAGATTTCAAGATTTTGAATACTGGCTTAGATATAAAAACTTTGCCTATTTGTGTACAGCTTTGTGAACAAGGAATTAACCCAGAAGCTTTATCACTGGTTATTAAGGAGCTTCACAAGGCTACTGAAGCACTAAAGGCTGCCAAAAATATGAAAAGCTGATTTTCTGGAGAAACTTTGATGAGATATGTCAAGGTCTGTAAGAGGATTTAAAGGCTGCTTTGTAGTCAGGAATGGACAATGAAATTATTACATGCATCAATGTAGAAAAATTTCCCTTTTTAAAAAAACTATAAAACTATAGCTGTATAAATCAGTGGAAAGTGCCTTACAGAGAGAACTATCAGATGTGTTTATATCACATCTTACTTTTCTTTAACAGCTATAATCCTTTGGCATTGCTATGTTCATATTTAGGTATTCCTTATTTATAGCTCTGATAGCTTTCATTTTCTAAGCAGTCTGTCAATGTGCACATCTGCTGTGCCTGGTTGAAGTATAGTGGAACCCATCAGTAGTGATGTGTAGTAGTTATGACTTGTTGACATTTCCATTATAAACTTTAATTCTGAATTGTTTATGCATAAAAACTGAATTTGTGTAGTACTGGGCTGGAAGTTGACAGGATTTTAGCTACCATTTGTGAATTTTGATTTAGTTCATTATATATATCAGGATCTTGGTTTTTAAAAATAAGAGCATGGAAAACATTTCTAGTCATTTCCTCTTTAACAAAGAAGATTTAGTTTTTTAAACAATTTGTTGGGCAGTTAATAGTGTGAACTAGATTATTTTTGTACTGCTTAAAAAATAAAGCTTTTTAAAATTTTGATTTTAAAGTAAATGACAGTGCTTAGCTTAGCATTATTTACAGTTTGAATCATTTAAATCTAATGAAAATGTTTGTTGAGAATTTTTTAAAGTTTTATACCCAATGAATGAAGGTCTAAAAAAATAGCATATAAAATAAAATACAAGCAAAATGCAAAATTCCTCTTTACTTTTTATTACATAAAAGTAATTTGATTACTTTAAAAAGTCATTAAAAATTTTGTTCTTCACCTCAAAATATATAATAAACTGCTCTCTTTCTCTCTCTCTTTTTTTTCCTGTGTAGAAATCATCTTTGAGCAATTTGTGAATTTATAGTAACCCCCTTCATTGCATGCAGTATATATTTCTATGTCTGCATGCATTATACTATATTATAATTATCTCTTTAAAAATCCATTCCCCCTACTAGATTTGTAATATTTATTGGGAAAGACTAAAAAAGAGAGAGAAAAAAGGAAGGAAAGAAAGAAGGAAAGGGAAGGAAGAAAGGACGGGAGGGAGAGAAGGGAAGGGAAGGGAAGAAGAAAGGAAGGGGAGAAAGAATCAAGAAGGTGGCTTCTAATAAGCTGGATTTTTTTTTTTTTTGAAAAATAGTCTATTCCTTGTGGATATCGTTCCCTTATCACCCCCATTCTAACATTCTAAAAATCATGGAATTGCAGCTTAAGAGAGTTTGATGTGACTAGAAAGGATCTGAAGCACTCAGATGAGATGATGAGTAGACATTTTCCTCTTCCACTCTAGTGGTAAGAGAAGATAAACTTTGCCAGCATGAAAAGATTTAAGTTTAACCACTTACAAAAGCCTCAAATTATTTCCTGTTACATGAAAAGTAAAAGATAGTTCAATTTTATGGACTATTCCTTAAAATTCTTAGTAAATTAAGGACCATTGAAGGTACCAGCTAGTTCTACAGTTTTGCAATTCTGACAAACTATCCCTTCTGCTTTTCCTCCAAGGAGACCTTGTGCCTCCATTGTCGCTTCATAGCAGTCTTTACATTCTCGTTCCTCAGGGTATAAATGAGTGGGTTTAACATCGGAGTGATGGTGGTATAGAACACAGACACCACCTTATCCAGTGGGAAAGTAGTGGATGGACGGAGATAAATAAAGACACACGGGACAAAGAAGAAAGTTACTACAGTCAGATGAGATCCACAGGTAGAGAGTGCTTTGCTCCGGCTCTCTGCAGACCGTTTTCGAAGACTAAACAGAATGACTGTGTAGGAAGCCAGAATAATAAGGAAACACCCTAAGGAGATGAGACCACTGTTGGCAACCACCAACATATTCACCAGGGATGTATCCGCACAGGCAAGTTTTAAGAGTGGGTGGACATCACAAAAGTAGTGGTCTATGGTCTGCGCATTGCAGAAGGGCAGCTGAAAGGTCAGGAGGGTCTGAACAAAAGAATGACCAAGGGCCCCCAGCCAGGACAGTGATGCCAGGACAGTACAAACATTGGCGCTCATGATGGTAGTGTAACGGAGGGGTTGGCAGATGGCGGCATAACGATCAAAAGCCATGACAGTCAAAACAAAAATCTCAGCACAACCAAAAAAGTGGAAGGTAAACATTTGAGTAATACAGCCCCAGTAGGAAATAGTCTTTTTCTCAGAAACAAAATCTGTGATCATCTTAGGTGCTGTGGCTGAGGAATAGGCAATGTCTACAAAAGACAGGTTACTGAGAAAGAAATACATGGGTGTGTGGAGTTGGGAATCGGAAAATACAGTAAGCAAAATAAGCAAATTTCCCCCCAAGATCACGATGTAGAAGAGGAGAAATAAGGCAAAGAACATCAATTGTATTTTAGGATCTTGGGAAAGTCCCAGAAATATAAACTCAGTGACATTGTTGGCCACTTCCATTGTTGGATACTTCCTGCCCCAGGCAGAACTGCTGGAGGGTCTCTCCTGCTCTGCAAAAATAAACACATGTCATAAACCCTTGTAAGCATGATAAAGCCTAAGAGAAATAGTCTTATGTACCTAGGATGGAGGAAATTCCTCATAAGTCTTGAATACAGCTCATGGTACTTTTCTTGTCATTACTTTTTTCCACATTATTGACTCACATCTGAATTTCTATTACAATTAGTTTTACAGTTCATTTCTTCCAAATAAGAATCTAAACAATCTGAGGTTTTAAAATTAAATTTAATGTATTTTCCTCATCAGTGCACTCCCTCGCTCTCTCTCTTCCCCACCCCCAGCCTCTCTCATCAGAAATTTGTTTTGCATCCTGTGTGTAGTTTTGTTGCCAAAAAAGAAAGAAAGAAATTTCCTTTGTGCTAGAAACTTAAATTGATTATTAACTGGATTAATTAATTTGAGGGGCTATGGATAAAAACATAAAATCAAATGTGTAAAATTGCAGGTGAATCTTTTTAATATAATATATACAGACGATCAAAAAATTTCTATTTAATCGTGAGAGGAAGTATCAGTTTCCAATTTCTAAATTAAATTGGAAGTCTCAATACAATTAAAAATCAAGTCATTTTTAGTGACTAAGAACCACATATGCAGTAGCTTCTTGCTTGCCAATAATTCATGTTTATAAATGAACATTTGGGAAATTTGACTGGCATATGAAAATTCTACTTTACTTGCCAGTAAGGAATACAGGAGTAGTGGTCAAACTACACAGAGGAGAGGCAGGAATTCACTAACTGTGGAAAATAAAAAGATAAGGAAAAATAACCCGAGCAAGTAAAACATTGAAAAAAATCTGCAAGTGAGTTAATGTAACCCAATGGAGACACTGTTTAAGGTATCATCTATTGGATCTTCTATATTTCCTATAGCACCAATATTAATTTACCCTTTCACTTAATAAACGTTTACTGAGTACATTCTCTGAGTGTAGTATTGTGCTGTGAAAAAAAATAAAAAGATGAATAAAACAAAATTCCTGACCTAAAGCCATTCATTTTAGAGTAACAGCTTTAAATGAAGTCACCAGATCCTCTTAGACTAGAGCATGATTTATGTTAAGCCTATACTTATATGGGGATAAAGCATCTTAGAGCTCACTTGATTTTATACCACTCATTTGGCCATTAGTGAAGCTAAGCTAATGAAGATTATCTAGGTTTCATTGTTAGTGGTAAAGCTAAGAGGAAATTCTAATTGAAATTATATGAATGCACACTTTGAGCTATAATTATTATTTCCTAAATTACTTAGTAAAATTACTAGAATGAATGTTGAAAAGCAGATAAAGAATTTAAAGATTCCTCTTTATCCTTGAATATAATTTGAAGAAAAATTGCCCTTACCTCTTTCAGTGCTGGTTAAAGGGTCATTCCAGATAGAGAACTTACTCTGGCTGTCTTTGTGAGTCCCACAAAATGGATTTTAACAACCTGAGAGCTTGTAACAAATTTTTTTTTTCTGAGATAAAAATGTGATCTATATATAGATATACACGCTAGAAGCTTGAGATCTGTATAATGATGCTTCCTTTATTTATATACCACACTTCTCTTAATATAAGAATCAAGAGGCTTAGATCCTGATTATCTCTCTCTTTCTTTCTCTCTCTCCCTCTCTCTTTCTCTCTTTCCCTACCCCACTACTCTCATTCTCTCTGTCTCTCTCTCTCTTTCAAAATGATGGGATTTTATGAGCTTATGACCAAGCCATGGCATCTGATCTTGGTTGCAAAAGGTTCCTATGCTCCTGGACATCAAGAGGAAGAAACTTCCAGCAATCTTTATGCATCATCAAAATGCTTAGGGAATTGCATGGCAAATAATTAGGTAGTGGCTAGAGAGTCTGTTGTGCAGAGAAAGTGCAGCCATCGTCTCCACCAAATAACTCCTTATAAAACCACATTGAAGGCTACTTGGCAAATAACTAGTCAATAAATAGGCCATTTCCATCATTTTGTACAATTTACTCAAAGTAGTGGCAAGAGAGGGGGTAGGATGATGTTTAATATCACCACATTAGACCACAAACCCAACAGTGAAATAATTATTTATCTATTTATAAAACTATTAAAACATTTTACTACATTTAGAATTTTTCTGCAGTTCAAATAAGCAAGTAAAATGTTTAATTTAGTGGCACCATCAGGACACTGCCTCAGTCCTATTATTACATGAATGCATTTCTAAGAAATTTAAGTCAAAGGGAGCCCAATTGGAGTTGAGAATCACACCTCTAAAAATCTAGGATAAAATTTATCACTAAATAACCGAATTTTTAAGCCAAGTCTACAGTTCTGTATGTTTGAATGGCAAAATTATAAGTACAAGAAAAATATAGTAACCCAAGTAGCATTTGCCTTGGTTAGAGCATTTGTCTGAGACAAATAAGATTACTACATTGCAACATAAAAGTGTTTTTGTTGTTGCTGTTACTACTTTATTGTTCTATGATTCTAGATTACAAATAAAGAGGCTGTTTAAACAAGAAAATGACTCACTATAGCAGTTGTTTTTTCAGGGGGGTTCTCTAATCAAATTCCTTTGGAGGAGGACAGTGTCACAAACTGTTTCTCTCTCTCTTCCTTTTCATTCTGTTCTTTCCTTTCTGTCTTTTCTCTGTCCTCCCTTCCTTTCTTTCTTCCCTTCTTCTTTTCTTCCTTCCTTCCTCCCTCTCTTCCATGCTCCTCCCTTTTTTTATTTCTTTGTTTCCTATCTTCTTTCTTAAAAAACGAAATGTATTGGGTATTTATTCTGGGCTAGGGCTGAATGCATTAGATACAAAGACCTCCAAATAATGAAGTGGCCCAATAAGTAAAAAGAAAATTACAGTAAATATCATAAGTGCTTATTCTAATTCCAGATAAGCAGAGCATGCTATGAGAATCTATATGAGAGATGGTGTTGGAAGAAGCTTCTCCACTAGAACTAGATCTCAGGTACAGAGTGGTATTTCATCTGCGGACTCCTAGGTAGTATTATCCTACATTTTCTCAACCTCAGGCACACCCCACACTCCCACAGAATCCTATGACAATATTTGTACCAGAGTCTGAAGTAGGATAGTGCTTGCAGATGAGAACAATCTGGATTTAAAGAAAGCAGAAGAGATTGGTAAGGATAGGATGGATATGTTAATTGTCTGGATTGAGTCATTCACTATGTAAACATATTTATTTCAGAACACCAATTTGGACATGATAAATATGTATAATTTTTGTCAATTAAAAAAATAAGAATAAAAAAGGATCCATGCATGGAACAGAGAGAAAAACTAAGTCAAATGTTGTTCATTAAAGAGTTAAGAACTAGAACTGCACTGTATTTACATTATAGATTTTACTATTTCTGCTAAGTAGCAGACTGTACCAGCTGCATTCAGAGATTTATTTACAGAAAAACTGCAATAAGCTTCTTGGGAACATAAAGATCATAAGGTCAATAAATCAGTAACTGTCATGATGATAAATTTCAAGTGAACAACTTGAGTAAGCCTTTCATTAAGGGAAATTAATAAAATCTTTATTAATTTATCTTAAAATCTTTAAAAAGGGTAAAGTTTATTTAATAAAATGTATCAGTATTAGTTCATTAGTTAAGACAAAAGTACCGTAGTAATGTAAGATAACAATAAGGAAATTGTCATGAGGTATACAGATACATTCTGTACTATCTTTGCAACTTCCCTGTAAATCTAAAACCATTTTGAATTTTGTAGTTATTTAAATTTAAAAATGATCCTATAAAGCCTTTAAAAGTATGTTGTTAACCAGAACATTTTTAAAAACACTTAAAATGTTATTTTTTTTACATAACTTTGAGAACTTATATATCACTTGACATGAAATTTCTTATGTCCAGTCTAATTTCAATATGAATAGGGGAGTTATTAGGGATTTTACTGCTACATGGCAATGATCTAGTATCAGGTTCACCTTTCCGCCCTGTGATTTGCTAGAATCAAACAATGGTACAATTTTCTGTCAGCCTTGTTTCTCTTTCAATTTATCAGAATTAGTAATAATAAGTAACATAGTCAATATTTATTGAGTTTTGACTATATGTGGATACTCTTATCAGAGCTCTACAGTAGTATTTTATTTAGTTTTTCTGAGAACATTATGAGATGAATATTATTATTGTCCTAACTGCACAAAGTGATATTGAGAGGTTAGGTCACTTGCCCTCTGGCATGTGGTGGAGCTGGGCCATGAGGAGGCCATTGGACTATAGTGTCCACACTTCAGACCTCTCTGCACTGCTCCCCCAGTCATCAGGACTCCCATATTAGAATGCTATTCCCCTCCCTTTAGTAAACATTGAGAGACTCTATAATTAGATATTTGGGTGATCCATTAATGTGTGGCAGAATACCCAAATGGTAAGCTGTCTACTACATTCCTTGGCACATCTAGGCACATAGGAAGTAGGTTTTGAATTAATAGATAGATTTTAATTTAATAAAGAATTAATAAATATTAAAAAATCCAAAAATCACTAAAAGTAATTTCTTAAAGGAATGAATATCTTCCAGAAAACATTTTCTCTTCAGGAATGCATGCTGTGATAGCATGCTGACCCCTCTCTAATAATACCTTATAGTCTCTAGAGCTCTTAGAGAAATGTGGAAGTGGGAGGGTTAAATTTCCTAATTTAACATCACCCTATTAACATTATATACTTTGAAGCTAGGCTATAAATGTACATAGCTTTAGTTTCCCTGTTGTGACTTGGAAATATGAAGATAATAATAATTATCCCATGACTTCACGAATCAAACTTGTCTTTGAGCTCCTTTGTCTTTGTCTCTTTCAGTTATTTAGCAACCCAGACAGCTCTAAGAGCTGAAAAGAAGAGGCAAATCCACCCCAAATACCTATGAAACGCAGGGTAAAGGTACAAATGGAGCCCATGTAACATATGTCTAAAAGCTATAAATCAAGCTAATGAAATTTAAATAAAATATCTTCTCATACCTTCACAATTACTGAAAGACCAATTTCCAATTTGAAATCCTCTAACTCCTTGGATTTTTACAGCAGAACATGTTGGTGTGAACATAGTAGACTTTTGGCCTTCAGCCTACAGCTCACCCGTTTTCCTAGTACCAAACCCTACCACAAGAGGTCTCCCAGGTATAAATGTGGACCCCTCTGCCGAGATGTCCAGACTGTTCACACTTTACACAAGTGTCCCTCAACCATCTCTCCAGTATAGGGGTGTGAATAGCAGGTATGGTCCACTCTTAGTGGGAAAGGCCCAAAGAAAAGGCTTATACGGACTCTGGACGTGGACTCATGGTATTTGAACACAGAACTCTGAAGCACCAGACACCCAGATAATATCAATCAGGTGCACTCTGAAAACATAGAAACTTTATCAGTTTATCAAAACAAATAATTTTAATATAGGCAATTGATTAAGAAAGTACAGAAGATTGAAAATGCAAGAATAGACAAAAATTCTAACTTTTCTGAATCTTATATATCAATTAGACATTTAAAATGATTTGCTATGACTCTAAATTTTGCTATGAAAGAGGGACATCAGAAAAATGGGATAATGGGATATTGCAGCCAGCTGATATTAGAAGAAACCTGGGAGGTACATGTCCTTGTCGGGTACCAGACTGACCCATAGCACGAGTTAAATCTTTCTGTCAATCCACACACTACTGTCTTCAAGACAAGTTCCTACTCTTCAGGACATGCAAGATAGTAACTTTAGGATATTATTCTGCTCTTCAGAATATTCACGTAGGCAAAGGACATCTGTGGTATTGTTAAGTAAAGGGGAAGAAGGAGAGCGTGATCTATACCAGAGATGCCATTCCCACCTTCACCCTTTCTATTTAGAAACCTCCCAAGTGGCAGCCTTGTGCCTGGTCTGTGAGAAGCACTACTGAAACAACACACACACACACGTATGGTTTTTTAAATATAACATCATTAACTCCCAACACAAAAACAAAAACCCATTCTTGTTCCAATATGCAGAAAATTCTTACATGACCAGGGGTTTTACTCAGTACATCCTAGTATTAGATGCGGTTTCAGACATTTTTCTCTCATATTTGTTTTAGGTATATGTTTTTTAGCTAGATCATCAGAAAAGCCTGCCTACAGCAATTAATTAAGAAATAAAGTGATCAGTTATAAAAATATTGCTAAGTGTATTATCTCATTATTTAGTAAATAGAATAAAGACCTTCCATAGCTATAAAAAGTTGCAAAAAGCCTATGTCAGAAATAGAGAACCTTAAATATAACTGTTTAAGTGAATTGTCTTGGGCATCTGCTAGCTCTGGAACTCATATACAGATATTGTAGAAATTAAGCAATTGTCCATATAATTGGAATAAATACTCTTTCTGGGGAGAAAAAATTATCAGTTATCTAAATTTACTAGCTTTTTTGACTGATTACACTTTTACTAAGTGATCTCAGGCAAGTCACCTAACTCTGAGTTCATTTGCAAAACTGACGTTATATAACATTACCTATCCCTGAAAGCATGTTTGGGATTGAAAGGTAATAACTGTGAGCAAAAGAAGAGCCAAACCAGGTGGATGAGCACATTAGACTACAGCTTATTTCCTTCTTCAATTCTTTAGAGCTCAGGCTTTTAATCATTACTGTCAGTTGAATATCTCACTTACCAAAACACCCCCACTATAATCCCAATTAAAAAAATTTGAGGAGAAAAAAACTTTGCCTCTTCATGAGAAGCTCTATGTCAGTAGCTTCTATCACCCCTAGCACTCCAGGTTTCCTTTCTCTTGTACATAAACTTGGTTAAGAGTTAGTGTTTATTCTAGTGAGTTGCTTAAGTGCATTTCTAAAATTTGGCACACTGTGGAACACAGTTCCCAGGAAAACACGAATGTATAGGATGGTTGGTGCTGTTCTCAGGCTTCGTTCATGATGGAGCAAAAGGAATTCATCCTTCACACTGCTTCAGAAGAAGCTCTGGTGATGAATCAGAAGGAACTTCCTAATACTAGAAATTGTTGAACCTGGGAAGAGCAGAACAAAAGGAGATATAATATCCCCCTTTCATTTGAATATAGTTAAAGATTTAATTAATGAAGACTATTTATAGACATAGATAGACAAATAGATTTTTTAGGGTGTACTCTCACCCCAGCCCTCAATTAATTCCTATTATCATTTGTAGGCCAGTAAATTCAAATGCCTTTCCTAATATTGAACGCTTAAAAACGCTACCTACAACTGACTATAATGAAAAATGATGCATTATATTTTTTATGCTGTCTTCTCTTTTTTAACAAAATCACCAAAATGGTTTTCACATATGTACTCATGTACAGAATCAGTTAAGAGTGTCCCAAGAAAGAGTATGTTTTCTAAATCACCTCTTCCTGTTCATTCTTTAACAAAACAACAGAATGCCACATGCTTTTTTCTCAGCTTCTTCATAGCTGTCTTCATATCAGCATTTCTGAGTGTATAGATGAGGGGGTTCAACATAGGTGTGATCACTGTGTAAAACACAGAGAATACCTTATCCACAGAAAAGCTGAAGAAAGGCCTCAAGTAGATGAATACACATGGCACAAAGATCAGGCTGACCACCATGAGGTGGGAGGCACAAGTGGAGAGGGCCTTGCGTTGGCCCTGGTAGAAACGAGTTCTCAGGGTCATCAGGATGACAGCATAAGAGAATAGCAAGACCAAGAAGCAGATGAGAGACAACAGACCACTGTTGGCAACCATCAGCACTTCTACCACATAGGTGTCCATGCAGGCCAGCTTGATAACCTGTGGGACATCACAGAAGAAGTTGTCCAGTTCATTGGGGCCACAGAAGGGCAGCTGGATGACCAGTATAACCTGTGTGAATGAGTGGATGAAACCTCCACACCAGCAGGCAAAAACCAACTGAAGGCATAGCTGGCGGTTCATGACAGTCAGGTAGTGCAAAGGGTTACATATGGCGACATATCTGTCATAGGCCATGACTGTCAGCAGAAACATCTCAGTGGCTCCCAGAAAGTGGAGGAAGTAGATCTGAGCCAGGCATCCTGAAAAAGAGATGGTCTTGCCCTGCTGCAGGAAATCCCCTAACATCTTAGGCACGGTAACACAACTCAGGAATAGGTCAATGAAGGAGAGATGGCCCAAAAAATAGTACATAGGAGACTGGAGCAGGTGAGCATCAGCTCGCACTGTTACCACTATCAAGAGGTTTCCCAGGATAACAGCAACATAAAAACACAAAAATATTAAGAAGAGAAATAGCTGCATCTCCCAGGAAGACGATAGGCCCAAAAGGACAAATTCGATCGCCATAGAATCATTTTCTTTTTTCATCAGGCCAAGAGTACCAACTAACCTAGAGAAAGAAAAATTAAATTGGAACAAGAGAGATTTAAGTTAGGCAAAAAACAAAATATACATGTGAAACATATATAATGTATACATACTCAAATACGTAATGTGTGAACTATCCCAATATGGCTCCAGGATTTATAGAATCATGTTCCAGAGTAAAAAGAATTTAAGCAAGTTCTTCAAGATAGTATAAGTAGGGCAGCACCTGTGACTCAGTGAGTAGAGTGCTGGCCCCATATACCAAGGGTGGTGGGTTCAAACCCAGCCCCGGCCAAACTGCAACAAAAAAATAGCGGGGCATTGTGGCAGGCACCTATAGTCCCATCTACTCAGGAGGCTGAGGCAAGAGAATCACCTAAGCCCAAGAGCTGGAGGTTGCTGTGAGCTGTGATGCCACAGTACTCTACCAAGGGTGACAAAGTAAGACTCTGTCTCAAAAAAAAAAAAAAAAAGATAGTTTAAGTAGTACACCCCATACTCACAGAACAAGGACATTTTCATATTTCTTCCAATTCTTTATTTTTGAAATAATTTTTTTTTGAGACAGAGTCTCAAGCTGTTGCCCTGGGTAGAGTGCTGTGGCATCACAGCTCACAGCAACCTCCAACTCTTGGGCTTAAGCAATTCTCTTGCCTCAGCCTCCCAAGTAGCTGGGACTACAGGTGCTTGTTTGGCAGGCCCTAGCTGGATTCAAACCCACCAGCTCCAGTACATGTGGCTGGTGCCCCAGCTGGTTGAGCCACAGGTGCTGAGCTTATTTTTGTAATACTTTTAAATTGCATTCATAATAAACTAGGAATGACCTGAAAACAAAGAGCTGGACATGAGGAGAGGACAGCATGCTAATGATTCCTTTTTTTTTTTTTTTAACATAGAATGATGTCCTCTGAGGACAAAAGTTCTGTGACGAAGTATTTAGATCCAAGCTCTAGTATTTAGTGCCTAGCTCTACCACTTAGCAATAGAGTAGTCTCAGGAAAGGGAATAATTTTAACAATCTTACACCTCTGAGTTTTATTCTTTAGTTATTCATGCTAATATGGTGATAATAATATCTCCCAAGGCTGCTTTGAGAATTAAACATAATATGTCAAACAGTGCAGTGCCACAGAAAAACATTACTAAGCTCTTCAAAATGAGGAAATATCTCTAATTCATCTTTGTATACACACCATTATGTTCACTGCATAGCATAAGCTCATAATTTATCCAATTTGAAGGAGACAGTTTTGTAAACAATGAACGCTATGCTGTACAAAGGTAAATACTTCTTATAAATATAAGGTAGGAAACCTAAATCACTTAGGAAGTACAGAAAAAAAAAAAAAAAGACTCATAGAGCCTGTGGCTCAAAGGAGTAGGGTGCCAGCCCCATATGTCAGAGGTGGTGGGTTCAAACCCAGCCTAGCAAAATTAAAATAAAATTTTTAAAAAAAAGAAGCTCATATTCTTTGTCTTTATGGATTAACCCAGGTCATAGATATTGGGAAGTTTGTAAATATTGGGTAAAAAGAAATGAAATTTTAACTTTTAAGTTTATATATGCATTAGACTTAGAATGAGATCAGAGACTAGAAGCCACCAAGAAAAGAGACCCAAGACCATAACTTGTATCACTGAGGCATATACCAAAGCCTGCTATGACCCATTTATGAGAAAAAATAATAGGAGAAATCAGAATTGAATAGCTCTCAAATGAAAGATACAACTTCATTCTAGCCCAAGAATATGGGGAGGGGGCGAAGAAGGGGAGGGGAGAAGGGCGGCTGGGTGGTGGGAGGGTGACTGGAAAGATCACCTATATTTCTGTCTAACAAGGGTACAAGTGAACTTTTCTAGAACTAGAATATAAATGTTTTGACACAATGACTATGCAAATGACATGAAATTTATGTGAACCAGCTTGATGAAAGTATTTCAAAATGTATATGAAAACACTACACTGTACCCCATGTTTGCATTAATGTATATCATTTAATAAAAAAAAAAGAGAAATCAGAATTGTCCTACTTCTAGACTTTCTAACAACTGTAAGTGCACATGAGAAAATAAAGGATTTGCTAAGATATTGTTTTATGGATTTTCCCCTGTGCTGCACTCACATTCATCCCCTACATTGGATACTTGGATTACCATTTAAAATCAGAGAACGTTAATAACATTTCTCCCATTGAAGTGGTTAAGAATTAGTATATACCTTTCTGTCTAGATTAGAGTATTTTCAGCCTAAGCCAGCTCCAGGAGAAATACGAAGTGAGACAAGACTTGTATTTTTCTGTCTCAAGGTACCTATTCTATGTTGTTGCGCTTGGTTCTCTCAAGTTATTCAGAGAAAGTCATCTGATAAAATTATTCATGCTATCAGGAATTTACACAGAAAAAGTACCTGAATTTTAAAAAGAAAAATCTCAGGTGACATAAAATCTTTCTCTAGGACATTATTTCAAGATATGAAAGTGGTTGAGAGATTTGAGGCTCAAGCAGTTTTTGGATGCCTCTGTCACACCATGTTTGTGACCATCCTCCTCACCTTTCTATGCAGCTGGATGCACAGGTGCTTCCATTTCTATAATCCAATCATCAGTAGAAGGAACCACCTCACTTTCCAGAATCAGTAAGAAAATAAAACAAAGCAAAAGTTACAGAGTAGGAAACCATTTGCTATCATATATACAAGCCTACCTGAGCTTTGCTATTTTGGAAACTTTCCAGTCTTCTCTGATAGATCCGGCATTGCAAATTTCCACAAGAAAATAGCATTCTGGTGTTCTTTTTGGTTATCTAAAATGTCTAATTAACAGGGGTTAGGTTCTCATTAAAATTCTGAATTTAATTTAAAACATAATCTTAGAAAAATTCCAAAGAGCCTGAGAAAGAGCTCTTTTTTATAACCAAAGTTATAAAAACAATTGAAAAGAGGTTTCTGCTGTGGCAGGTGGATTGCCTGAGCCATGTGTTCAAGACCAGCCTGAGCAAGAGCAAGATCCCATTTCTAAAATAAGCCAGGTGTCATGACAGGTGCCTGAGGTCTCAGCTACAGAGGAGGCTGAGGTAAGAGAATCGCTTGAGCCCAAGGGTTTGAGGTTACTGTGAGCTAGGATGCCATAGCACTCTACCGAGGGCAACAAAGCAAGACTCTGTCACAAAATAAATAAAAAGAAAAGAAAAGAGGTTTCTGGAAACCAGGAAAAAAATGAGAAAGCATAGTCCAAACCATTGCTATAATTTAGTCTTAGAAAATGGCTGAAAAACACTGTGATTATCTGTTAACATAAAGAAAAAATATATAAAGAGTATATTATTCACATTCTATTTCCACAGAACAAATATAGAAAAGGATAAACTTATATTAAAGATAAGATTAAAATTATAACAGAAGGGTAGATTAAATACAAGAAGAGTAGGTAAAATATATTAATATAACCCAAATTATTACAAACCACTTATAAGCCCTAGTTTATGACCTACCTCCTTAAAGCAATATGTAATATTAGGGAATTTCAGTACTATAGATAGTTTGCACACTGTCTAAGTAATTACTGTAATAAGATTTTGACTAGCAGTGACATCAAAATCTTTACATTTACTTTTTTTTTGAGACAGAATCTCACTCTGTCACCCTAAATAGAATGCCATGGAGTCATAGTTCACAACAACTTTGAACTCTTTGGCTCAAGCAATCTTCTTTGCCTCAGCTTCCCGAGTAACTAGGACTACAGGTGCCCACTATAACACCAGCTAGTTTTTCTATTTTTACTAGAGATGGAGGTCCCTTTCTTGCTCAGGCTGGCCTTAAACTCCTGAGCTCAAACAGTCCACGAGTCTCAGCTTCCCAGAGTGAGAGGGGTACACCCGATGCTTAAAACAAAAGTAGACAACATTATATCCTAGTTATTTGAGTTGAAATCAAGGTAGGGGCTGGATCATGTTTATTTTGGGATTGTTTTTTTACTCAAGATATTTGCTGTCTTCAGGTAGTATAAAAACATAATATCAATCAATATGAAAAGTTTACTTTTAGTATTAATTAAATTGTACTGTTTCATTGAGGCATCCTCCAGCTTTTGTGTTTCTGAAGTCTATGATACAGTAAGAATGTTGGCCTGTGACTATTCCGTGAAGAATGAGAAAAGCACTGCACCCATCAGCATGAAAGAATAGCCACCTTCAAAACTACCTCCCACCACAATATAATGTGACTTGCCAACCCCCTCCATGGCCCTGAGAAGCAACATTTAAAAATGGCAGCTCTATTACCAGCAGTAAGATCAGGCCATATCAAAGGTTTTTATTTCATATCCTAAGAAATAACCTAAGAATTCACAAAAGTCAATAAAAATGTTTTTAAGTGCATAAAGTGAGCCAAAGAAATTGAGAATGTATAATGAAAAATAAAAATGTCTTTATGGAAGGGTCATACAGCATGGGAGAAAGAAGACAAATAACAAGCTCTTTAAGTTAAAGGCTAATATGAACAGCTGACAAGCCAGTGTCTAGTCTTTCTAAACAGGGAACTGGAGAGGTCTACAAGGAAAATATTAAAAAATGAAACAAAGTTGACTTTATGGGACTTGTACATTTAGAAAATGAAAGACAAAAAAGAAAAGAAAAAAAACAACAATACTATACTGTATTTTGCTATTTTGAGGGAGGGTTCATTTTTGTCTATGTGGAAATAGAAGCATTAAACTTGACCATGACAACAATAGAAAATAAAATTTTCTAGCTGGAATATAAATGTCATGTTAACTCCTTTGGGGGGTATTTAAAGCATTTTTAAAATTTCTTCTGGAACATCAAGAAATGGACACCATTAGTGGAGATCTTATGCACAATGCTATTTCCTATTGGGAAGGGCATAATCTTTGACTCTAAACATTTTTGGTCTTATTTGAAACATCACATTTAATAGTGTATTTGGGAAAACTGAACAAAGATACAGCATAAAACAAATGAAATAATTAAGGAAACAGAAAATAGGATCTAGGGGGACTATAGTAGAATTAGGTCTTGTCACAATATTGCCATGAAACCAGTGCCTTCAGTTATGTGAGGTTAGTCCTATCTTATTCAAACCTTATAGCTACTTTCGAAGGTTCCACTAGCCCTAGAATTCCTTGAATTTCACTGTTAGGCATATAGAAATTTCATTGTCCTGTGATATCTCAAAGTATAAATCTAGAACAATAAAATTCAACAAATTCTTAAATTTAAAAGTAGCTAATACCAGAGTAAGAACAACAATGGGTCTAAAAATAGCATAAGTGGCAGAAAGAGGATCAGGAAGGTAATTGGAGCTTGGAACAAACATATCTGAGAAACTTACATCATTGCTTGTCAGGAGCTGTGTGGTTTTAAGGAACAATGGGCTATCAGTCTCAGGCTGGCAAAATGGGTAATCCTTAGATGACCATCACAGATGCCAAATCTGTGACTTACCTGTTTCCTTATAAGCCAAGCCCTAATTGAGGTCTGGCTATATGGATTAGAAAAATCTCCTGTCCCTAGGGCTCTGATTGTAGCTGATATTTTTATGGTCTTTACGACATTGCATAGCCTAATGAGACCTGGGATTCCCTTGACTGTTGTTTTAGTTGTCTTGAATTTCAGCTCTTGCTACAAAGTTGACCTTGAACCATGTAGGCTCTGAAATAGTCAGACCTGTGAGCTTGTCCCTTTTCATTACTTTGGATTAACTTAGCCCTGCAGATGCCACCCATTTTCCATGCCTCAATCTGTACTTCAGAAAGAAGATTCTCACTGGTTTATACCTCAACCATGCCTTCTGGAGTGGCACAAACTAAAGGATAAATACTAAGCTATCCCTGTAACTTGTAAAAGAAGAAACACTTCCTTCAAGGTGTTCTGGAGATTTGATATAACACCTGAATCTCTGGATGACACCATAGACAGTATATCTACCAGTACCTATTCATGAATCTTATCCAAAAAAATTAACTATTTTTATTAGTAAATGAATGTTTTTATAAACTATTGCCATCAATGTATAATTTTTTAAATACCATAAAACATAATTCCTCAAGGAAATAGATGATGTGCACGTGTCAAAAATTGTACTTATTTCAGTAAGGAGGGACAGTAGGATAACAAGAAAGTTTAAAAGAGATATGACAAATGTGATTTTTATGTTATAAGAAAAAGAATACTATACAATCAGAAAAACAACATTAAAATAAAATTTCTAAGTTGGATGTAAACCAGTTGATGGTTTAAAAGATAAGTAAATCAACACAGTTTAGCAGTTTTCTATAATATCTAATTTTATATAATTATACAATGTTAAAATATCATAAATAGTAAATAGTAATAAAAAGTAAAGAGTGAGATAAACAAAATGACATGCCCATAGAAAGCAAGATGTCCCTTATGCAAGCTTTTCATTTTGTTTTGTTTTGTTATATTCTGTATGCATATATGTGTGTGTGTGTGGTTTGTGTGTGCGTGTGTGTGTGTTTTGAGACAGGGACTTTCTCTGTCACCTGGGCTAGAGTGTAGTGAAGTCATCATTAGCTCCTGGAACCTCAGCTCCTGGCCTTGAGTGGTCCACCTGCCTTAGCCTCCCAAGTAGCTAGGACTATAAAAGTGCATCACCATGCCAAACTAATATTTTTTATTTTTTGTAATGATAGGGTCTTAGTTTTGCTCCACTTGGTCTCAACTTCCTGGCTTAAGTAACCCTCTAGGTGGGCTTTTTAAACAATGTTTTAACATGACATCAAAAGGTCTTATAATCACTGTTTGCCTGCTTTAAAAGCTTTAGATAATTTTTCTTAAATGGTTAAGAAATGATTATAAATAGCCTTCAAAGATATTCTACATCACAAATATTTCTTATCTTACTGCATTTTAATTTTATTTGCCTTGTTTGTGCATATATGTACAGCAAGAGATTTTCATTAATTCTTGCAAATCTCCTTTTCAAATCCCTATGCTTCCTGACCCCAAAGTGTACAAATAATCCCTGCAGTCCTAAACCCACAGCTCACCTGTCCCCCTCTCTGGTTGCCTGATGGACTGCCCGCTGCAGAGGCTGGAGTGTTTGGCAAGTTCTCTGAGAGACCTCTGCATTTTGTGAGTCACTAAACCGAGCAGCATCCCCACCCTGCTGCAAGAGGAAACAGTGGTGCCACAGTTCTAACTTTGGTGTGGGAGGCATGTTTCTCCTGGCTCTCATTACTGCTAGAGGAGACCTTTCCCCAGTATTCTGGAGAGGCCTTTCTGTGCCTGGCGATCCCCGGCAACTGTGGGCTTCCTTCCCTGCAACTTGGAGAAAGACATGCCTAGCCTCTAGTGACTGGCACTGGGAAGGTCCAAGAACTAAACCTGCTCCTCAGCTGTGTGTAATGGCTGTATTTTATCTAGTCCACAGCTGGGACTGAGGGGAAAGAACCGTGGCTTCTCTGAACTTCTTTTAATGGAATTTGCTTGCACTGCCTGAGTGAGTTTGACTGGAACTCTTTATCAGAACTATCTACAGATTCTTGTTCTCCAGCCACAGCTATCTGTGGCTGCAAGTTCCCTGCTGGGGGTTGTGGGGGGAGAGAGTTGGAGCAATGAGGAGCAGAATCAGTGGTCATCCAAAGATGCTCCTCCTTCATCTCTCACCAGTGAGGGTAAGGGCTGCTTCTGTCTGAATCTTTGAGCAGCAGATCCCACAAAATTCTGTAGCTATTCGCAATTGAATGGAGAACAGGCTGACACTAAGACAGGATCAAGTTGCACTATAAGTCAGCCATCAGGCACTCTCCCTATAAGCTAAAAGGGAACTTCATGAGTCAGGGGAAGGGCTACAAGTACAAGCTCCAGCTCATTGGTGAAGGGGTATTTAGCTCCATTTCCTGGGGTCTCCAGATTTGGTCTTGCCTAGCCAGTTTTACTTGTCAAATAGGCCTGTATAATGCTTGCTAAGGGTCCTCAATTAGACTATCTCTCAATAACTATTCAGAGACAATCTATAATTTCAACTAAAAAACTAAAATTAATATATTTTTAAAGCTGAAAATACTCAAGGGGAGGAGCCAGCAGAAGAATTCTGGTAACACAAAAAATCAGATCAGTTCAACTTTCTCAAAGGATTATAAGGGAAATACAGTAAAAACTGTTATCCATAGAGAAATCACTGAAATGTCAGAAAAAGGATTCAGAATATGAATGGCAAATAAGATGATTGTAATTGAGGAGAAGATGGAAATAAAAATTTTAAAAATACCTCAAAAATTGTCTTGAGAAATTAGTGAATTTAAAGACAAAGTCACCACCTGATTGTTTGTGCCCTCACATTAATCTTATATAAAAGAATAAAAAAAAAGGTAAAGAGAAAGTCACCAAGGACATGGACATAATAAGGAAAGAAAAGGTATAGCATGAAGAATTGAAAGAAGCATTCAAGGAACTTTGAAATACAGTAGAGATTCTCAGTAATAGAGAATCTGGAGAAGAAAGAATTTCAGGGGGAGCGGAGCAAGATGGCAGACTAGAGACAGCTTCTTTGCGGCTATGTGTGGTGAGATTAGGGAGAAAAGATTCCAGACACCTTGGCTTTGTGAAGTTTTCCCACAAACATCTCTTCAGGGACACAGGGAGGCAGCAAGAGATTTCAACACCCCAAGAGAAATACAAAAGCAGTGGAGAAGCAGCAAGTACTTTGGTGCAGGCCAAGGCCAGCTGGCCTGTACAGCTATGGTGATGACAGTTTGTACACAGAAAAGGCCTATCCTGAAAGGTTGTTTTTGGACCTGAGCACTTGGTTGAATTACCTTGGAAGAGATTGGGCAAGTGAGCAAGTGACTTTGAAGAGTAATCAAATGCCAGAACTGAGTCACTGGGCAGAGTGGAACTTTAATTGGTGGGTTGCAGGCCAGGTACAGTCATTGTGGGAAAGTTGCCTTGCAGACTCAGTCCTCAGCATCCTAGTGCCAGGCTGATTCTGGTGTGTGTGATAAGCAGGGCAGCCACTTCTGAGGAGATTTGAGCAACACATGCTTTCTTCAGAAAGCCACTGAGTAGCCAAGGGACATGGTTTGGAAAAGTTGAGGCATGTCTATTAAGTGGGCTAAGGGAAGCTTTATGCTCCCAACACAGAGGCATGGTAACTTAAAGAGCAGGAAGAAGTTAAAGAAAAAAGTAAAGCAAGGAAAGAAACAAAAAGAAAACACTTGTGACCTACAGGGCAAATCCATCAGGGTGACCATAGACCTCTCAAATGAAACTTTTTCTACCTTTAACCTACTTAAGCAAAACAATTTTCAGCCAAGAAGTCTATATCTTGCTAAGCTTTAAAATTGATACAGAAATCAAATCATTTACTGATAAGCTAACATTGAGGAAGTTTGTCACAACAAGACCAACTCTATAGTAAATACTAAGACCTATTCTACACACTAACCACCACAATGGACCACAGCAAGATAAACACCTAGAAAATAAGAACAAAATAGCTCCCACAATGACACAAGTATAAAACTAAGCAATGGACTTTCACAAAAGATGAATAGAACTCTACTAAATTTATCAATTCTCTAAATATATGTTAGTTGGCTTGAATTATCCACTGAAGAGGCATAGGCTGGCTGATTAAATATAAAAGCACAAGCCATCCATTTGCTGCCTGCAGGAAAGACACCTAGCCTCAAAGTGCTAAGTAAAATTTAGGGTTAAGGGATGGAAAACAATTTTTCAGGCAAATAGGAATGAGAAGAAAGGAGGAGTTGCAATCATATTATCAGAACAAGTGAACTTAAGGCAACTAAAGTGAAAAAAAACAAACATGGAAACTTCATATTGATCAAGGGAAAAATAAAACAAGAGGACATTTCTAATCTAAATATTTTTGGACCCAACTTAACTGCTCTCAGATTTTTGAAACACATCTTAATTAGTCTGAGCAATATGATATCCTATAACACCATAATAGCAGCAAACTTTAACACTCCTCTTACAGTGCTGGACAGATCCTCTAAACAGAAACTAAACAAAGATACAAGGTCACTAAATGTGACCCTGGAACAACTGTGCTTAATAGACATATATGGAACAATCCATCCCAAGTTTAAAGACTACACATTCTTCTTGTCAGCTCATGGAACATTCTCCAAAATAAAACATATCCTAGGGCACAAATCAAACCTCAACAAAATTAAAAGAATTGAAATTATACCCTGTATCTTCTCAGACCACAAGGCAATAAATGTGGAATTCAACTCCAACTAAAATTTTTATCCCCATACAAAAGCATGGAAATTAAACAACCTTATGCTAATGACAATTGAGACAAGGAAAAGATAAAAAAGGAAATCTTTAACTTATTTGAGCATAACAACAATGAAGACACAAGCTACCAAATCCAGGGGCACACTGCAAAAGTGAAATTTAGTACTAAGAGCGAAATTTATCACATTAACAGCCTACATCTAAAAAACAGAGAGCACATTGACAACCTAATGAATCATCTTAAAGAATAGAAAGAGCAATCTAATCCCAAACCTAGCAGAAGTAGAGAAATAACCAAAATTAAGTCAGAAATAAATGAAATTGAAAATTTAGAATCATTCAGAAAAACTTTTGAAAACTTTCAAAAAGTTGATTCTTCAAAAAGATAAATAAAATCCATAAACTATTGGTCAGACTAACCAGAAATTAAAAAAGTAAAATCTTTAATAACCTCAATCATAAGTGAAAAGGGGAAAATAACAACTGATACTACAGAAATATAAGACTACTATAAAAAACACTATGCCCATAAATTTGACAATGTGGAGGAAATGAACCAAAACTTGGAATTACACCATCTTCCTAGACTTAACCAGGAAGAAATAAATCTCTTGAAGAGACCAATATCAAGCACTGAGATTACAGAAACAATAAAATGCTTCAAAAAAAAAAAGAAAGAAAGAAAGAAAAAACCAAAAGCTCAAGACCAGATGGCTTCACATCAGAATTCTATCATACCTTCAAAGATGAACTTGTACCTATACTGCAGAATCTATTCCAAATTATTGAGAAGGAAGGAACCTTCTCCAAATGTTCTATGAAGCAAACATCATCTTGATTCCAAAAACAGGAGAGGACCCTACCAAAAAGGAGAACTACCAACCAAGATCACTAATGAAGATCACACTGAAAGCTTTTCCATTTAGAACTGTAGCCAGACGAGGCTGACCACTATTGCCACTATTTTTCAACATTGTGTTGGAAGTTCTAGCCAATGCTATCAGGCAAGAAAAGGATATAAAAGGCATATTCCCATCTGATCTTTGATAAACCAAACAAAACCAGGCAATGGGGAAAAGAGTCCCTATTTAATAAATGGTGCTGGGAAAGCTGGTTAGTTATACATAGAAAACTGAAAGTGGACCCCTATCTATCACCACAGACAAAAATTAATACCACTGGATAAAAGATTAAATTTAAGATGCAAAACAATAAAAATTCTGGAAGAGAGTATGGGGAAAATGCTTGAAAAAATTAGCCTGGGAAAAGATTTTATGAAGATGACTCTCATGGCAATTTCAGCAACACCAATAAATGGGACTTGATCAAGCTAAAAAGCTTCTGCAAAGCTAAGGGTACCACAACTAAAGCAAATAGACAGCCTTTAGAATGGGAGATGATTTTTGCATGTTATGAATCTGACAACAGGCTGATAACTAGAATCTGCAGAGGACTCAAATTAATCAACAACAAAAGAACAAACCATTTAAAAGTGAGCAAGAGACTTTCTTTTCTTTTTTTTTTCTTTTTTTTGCCGGGGCTGGGTTTGAACCCACCACCCTGGGCATATGAGGCTAGCAACCTATGCCTTGAGCCACAGGCACCACCCCGTGAGCAAGAGACTTGAAAAGAAACATCTCTGTAGATGATAGATGGCCAACAAACACATGAAAAACTGCTCAAGGTCTCTAATCATCAGAGAAATGCAAATCAAAACCACTCTGAGATATTACCTAATACCAGTGACATTAGCCCACATCACAAAGTCCCAATATGCAGATGCTAGCTGGCATGAATGTGAAGAGAAGGGAACACTTTTGCACTGCTGGTGGGACTACAAACTACTACAACCTTTATGGAAAGAAGTATGGAGAATCCTTAAAGAACTAAAATTCAAACTTCCATTTGATCCCACAATCCCATTACTATGTATCTACCCAGAAAAAAATCATTTTACCACAGGACATCTGTACCAGAATGTATTGCATCTCAGTTCACACTTGCCAAGTTGGGAAAGCCACTCAAATACTATTCAACCTATGAATGGATTAACAAACTGGGGTATGTGTATACCATGAAGTACTATTCAGCCACAAGAAAAGATGGAGTCTTTTCATCTTTTGTGTTTACCAGGATGAGTTGGAACACATTCTTCTTAGTAAGGTATCTCAGGAATAGAAAAAAAAATACTCATGTACTCAATACTAATATGAAATCAATACATAAACAATTACATGACCACAGGAAAGATACAACACAAATATAGAAAGCAGGACAAGGGGAGGGAAGGGGAAATTAGTGGGAAGGGGAAATTAGTGGGAGGAGTGAAGCTAATTCTCAGGATCTCACCTAATATGCACAATGTGAGGATGTTCAGCACATCCCCTGGGTGAAAGGCTCAACGATAATTTGAACTTTACTTTAGAATTGAAAACAACGCAACCTAAACATTCATACCCTCATGTTAATTTAAAATAAAAGAAAACTTATGGGTAAATTAACAGGAGTGGGGTTGCTAGATCACATGGAAATTCTTAGTTTTCTGAGGAAGCACCACATAATTTTCCATAATGACTATACTAATTACATTCCCACCAACAGTGCATGGGGTTGCCCTTTCTCCACTGGAAATTAGTATCTTTTATCTTTTTGATATTACCCATTCTAACTGGGGTGAGGTGAAATCTTATTGTAGTTTTAATTTACATTTCACTTTTCTCATAGACATAGCAAAAACAATGCTAAAATTTATATGGAACCATAGAAAACCCTGACTAGTCAAAGAAACTACAAATGAAAAGAACTAAGCTAAGGCATCACACTACCTGTTTTCAAACTATACCATAAACAATGCTTTTATAATTCAAACATCATGGGACTAGCATAAAAATAAACACATCAACTAGTGTAACAGAACAGACAGCCCAAAGCTCAGAAAAAAATCCAGGTTTCTATAGTCAATTAATCTTTGACAAAGATAAGAAGAATATACAATGGAAAAAGAGAATACTTCCATAAATTGTGTTGGGAAAACTGGATATCTACATTTAAAATAATGAAATTGGACTTTTATTTCACACAATATACAAAAGTAAACAACTTAAAATGGGTTAAGGGCTTAAATATAAGACCAGAAAACATAGAGCAAAAAGTACTTGGTCTTGGCAATGACTTTTTAGATTTGACTCCAAAAGTAAAAGAAACAAAACCAAAATAGACAGATAAGATTGGAACAACAACAACAAAAAAATCTTCAGTATATCAAAGGAAACAATTAACAGAGGAACAAATAAAATCCTTAACTAGAAGAAAATATTCACAAGCCATCCATGTGATAAGGGACAGAATTTGAAATCTATAAGGAACTGAACACCAGGAAGAACCACTCAGCCCCTGACACCGGGTATCCACAGAGAGAACCTCTAGACCCACCCTGGTGCCAGAAGCCCATTTCCCAAGTGAAATGAATTTGAGTCATCTGCTAAAAATGAACATATGCCTCCCCTAGGATCCAACAATTGATATTTATAAAATATAAATCCTTAAATCATATACCAAAGATTTACATATATCTAATAATAGTCATAGCAGCATTGTTTCCAACAGCCAAGGCTAGAAACAATACTAATATCCCACTAATAATAGGATGGATACCTGTAGTATAAGCATTCAAAGAAACATTATACAGTAATAATTCTTGGACCCATAGCATAGTGGTTACAGTGCCAGCCATATATACCAAGGGTGGCAGGTTCGAACCTGGCCCAGACTAGCTAAACAACAATTACAACTGCAACAAAAAATAGCCAGGTGCTGTGGTGGGGGCCTGTAGTCAGGAGGCTGAGGCAAGAGAATCTCTTAAGCCCAAGAGTTTGAGGTTGCTGTGAGCTTTGACTCCATGGCACTCTACCAAGGGCAACATAGTGAGACTCTGTCTCAACAATAATATTATTATTATTATTAATGATAATTGAACTTCAGTTATATGAAAAGCCACAGATAGATTTTTACAAATACTTGTACAAGGGTGAGGGGCAAGATAGCCTACTGGAGCCAACTTTCAACACCAGCTACCATCTAGAGGAAAGGATAATGACCAGAAAGTACCCAATAAAGCTGAAGACTGGGAGCCAAACTGAGAGACAAGAATGATAACTGCACATCACCTCTGCTGAGGCAAGCTGTGAAGCTGTGACTCCAAGAAAGCAAATTTCAGGTACAAAACTCATCCCAAAGGAAAAGAGTCCATCCCCTCCCCCAAGAGAATTGTTCATTTATTTATTTTTTTGCTTGCCATAGGTTTTCTACAGGTGAGTTGTGAACTGAGGACCTCTTGTCTCACCCCCCCAGGAGAGAGTTGCAGGAAGTGGGGACTACTTCTCCGGAGTGATGCAGATGTGACCCTGATCACTCTCTTGCCAGGTATGAAAGTTGAACTAATGTTTTCTCTGCCATTTCGAACTTCCAGTCCACCCTCCCCCCAACCCAACAGTCCTGAAGTCTAACCCCTGCAGAGACCAGAATGTCTGCAGTTCATTGCCACATCTGAGCACTGCAAGGGCTGTGGTAGAAAAGCTGCACTGTAAAAGTGAGCCCAGCAGTAGTGCAGACAAAGGAGGGGAGGCTGTCGGGATTGGCTCTGAAAAGTGCAAACTAGCTGCAGGAGGAGGTTTGCGAACCGTGTACCCCACCCTGCTGGAGCCTTGTGCCTACCCCTACCTCACACCCTGCCAGAGCCACTGGCCGCTCAACCTTGCTGTTGGATCCCTGACCTCCGTGCTCCTAGAGCTGCACTACAGCCACCTCCCTGGCCGTGGAAGCCACCTGAGAGTTGCTCAGCATACCTCCCATGAAGATTCAGCAACAGTAGAGCAATCCCCCCTGGGTCCAATCTTGAGAGACACCTCTCAAACTCTGAGGACTGCAAGAGGAAGCCAGACCCTACCCTATAGGGATATTAGTGCTGCAGAGCAGCTGGGGAAAAGGTGTGGTGGCTGAGAGAGATAATCATTTGCTAACTTGTTATCCTCAGGTTCAGACTGAGCACAGGTAGAACACTCCACAGTTGCCATTGAGTACCCAAGGTAGGCAGGCCTCAGCTCTCCCAGTTGGCTGGTGGCAGAGGGTGGTGGCCAGGCTGAGGGGGCATTGATTTTCCTTTAACACTGGCAGGTGCAAAGCCCTGACACACATCTGCTTATTGGAGGGAGCAGGAAGACAGCTCCATGGGGTTAACAGTGACTGGGCATGAAAGAGGGGCAAGGTGGGGTAACATATACCGGCCCCCTGGTCCAACTCTGCTACTGGGTGGGCCTTTCTGACTCCCACAGCACCAGAATGATTCACATTTGAGCAAACAGTAGACCTCTACTATCTAGTTGCTGGAGACCTTTCAAACTCTCCAACTTGAGAGTTGGTACTGACTGGGTCAATTGGTTTAGAACTCCTAATCTGGGCCCATCACCCAAGGACACTCTTGGGTGATACCCTGATTGTGTGACAATGGGAAGGTTTGATTTTCCTCTTACAGTTGTTGACTGTGGGGGGCAGAGTGTCTTAGCTGCTTGTATTTCTCCACATCTGAAACTTTAACCCAGAGTCATTGATCTACTAAGATTGGAGAAAGACAAGCTGAATAAAAGACAGAGCCACCTAACCCCACCACATTAAGCAGATCCCCAGAGCCTCAGACTGTAATACTGTGCAGTCCTTTGCAAAGCTGTAGGGGGAAAAGCTACAGTCACCAGTCCCAGATCCTTAGCAAAGGGCTGGTTTACAACTCTAGGAGCCCCAAATCCAATAACACCTTACCTGCCCACCTAGCCAAATGGTGAAAAATAATCATGAGGCAGAATCAGCAGAAAAACTCTGGCAACATGAATGATCAGAGTAGATCAACTTCCCCAAGAAATGACAAAACAGACACACCAGATGATCACATTCATAAATAAATGGCTGAGATATCAGAAACCAAATTCAGAATTTGGATGGCAAATAAGATCAACAGAATGGAGGTAAATATGGAATTAGAATGTCAAGGAGTAATTCAAAAGTTGTCTCAAGAATTCAATGAATTCAAAGACAAAATCACAAAGATTTTGACACATTGAGGCTAGAACTTGCAGCCCTCAAAGATCTGAGAAATACAGTAGAATCCCTCCGTAACAGAATGGAGCAGGCAGAAGAAAGGATCTCTGCCATTGAAGACAAAGCTGTTGAATGCTCCCAAATGCTCAAAGAAGAAGAGAAGTTGAGAGCAAAAATGGACCATTCCCTGAGAGAATTGTGAGACCACTCCAAAAGAGCAAACATTCACCATATATGAATCCCTGAAGGAGAAGAGGTTGCTTCAAAAGGCCCAGATGCTCTACTTCAAGAGATAATCAAAGAGAACTTCCCAAACATGGAAAGAGATTCTAAAATCCAGATAGCAGACTGTTTCAGAACCCCAGCATGACTCAACCCAAATGAAGCATCTTCTAGACACATTGTTATCAACTTCACCAAAGTTAATATGAAAGAGAAAATCCTGCAAGCAGCCAAATGTAAGAAAATCATAACCTACAAGGGGAAGAATATTAGAATGACTGGAGATCTTTCTGTTGAAACTTTTCAAACCAGAGGAGAGTGGTCATCAACCTTCAATCTCCTAAAACAAAACAACTTTCAGCCCAGGATCCTGTATCCATCTAAATTGAGTTTCATTTATGATGGAAAAGTTAATACTTTAATGACATACACATGTTGAAGAAATTTGCCATAACCAAACCAGCTCTTCAGGATATCCTTAGACCCATCCTCCATAATGACCAGCACAATGCTCTACCACCAAAGTAATCTCACTCTGAAATTCTTGACCAAAACCCAATTTCCACAGTGATGAAAAAACTCAAAATGTCCACTGGACTTTTGAAAAACTTGACATCCAAAATACTACCAGGCTTATCAGTACTCTTAATTAATGTGAATGGCTTAAACTGTCCTCTTAAAAGGCACAGGTTGGCTGACTGGATATAAAAACTCACGCCAGATATCTGCTGCATATAAGAATCTCATTTAACCTTAAAGGATAAATATAGACTCAGGCTGAAGGGATGCACATCTGTAATCCAGGCAAATGGGAATCAGAAAAAAGCAAGGGTGGCAATTTTATTTGAGGATACACTAGGCTTTAAACCAACAAAAGTAAGGAATGACAAGGATGGTCACATATTTGTTAAGGGAAACACTCAACATGATGAGATGTTGATTATTAACATTTATGCACCCAACAAATTTATAAAGGCGACCCTAACAGATACAAGCAATTTAATATCTTCCAGTACCATATAGTTAGAGATTTTCACACCCCTTTGGCAGTATTGGATAGATCTTCCAATAAGAAACCAAACAAAGAAATTTTGGACATAAACTTCACCATACAACAATTGAATTTAACAGACATCTATAGAACATTTAATCCTAACAAAACTGAATACATGTTCTTCTTATCAACCCATGGAACATCCTCCAAAATTGATCATATCTTAGGTCATTAGTCTAATCTCAGAAAATTTAAGAGTATAAAATTATTCTCTGTATTTCCTTGGATCATCACATAATAAAAGTTGAACTCAATAATAACAGGTATCTGCATACTCATACAAAATCATGGAAACTAAATAACCTTATGGTGAATGATAGCTGGGTCATAGATGAGATTAAGAAGGAAATTGCCAAATTTTTGGAACAAAACGATAATGAGACATGATTTATCAAAACCTCTGGGATACTGCAAAGGCAGTCCTAAGAGGAAAATTTATAGCATTGTAAACCTTCCTCAAAAGAACAGAAAGAGAGGAAGTCAATAATTTAATGGAACATCCTAAGCAACTGGAAAAGGAAGAACATTCCAACCCCAAACCCAGCAGAACAAAAGACATAACTAAAATTTGAGCAGAATTAAATGAAATCAAAAGCAAAAGAATTATTCAAAAGATCAATGAATCAAAAAGTTATTTTTTGAAAAATTCAACAAAATGGATAAACCTTTGGAGAAATAACAATAGACACCTCAGAAATAAAAAAAATCATAATGAATACTACAATAAAACTTTATTCTCAGAAATATGAATATATGAAAGAAATTGAAAAATACATGGAAGCACTCCAACTTCCTAGACTTAATCAGAACAAATTGGAAATGCTGAACAGACCTATATCAAGAACTGAAATAGAATCACTATATGAAATCTCCCTAAAAAGAAGAGTCTGGGACCAGATTGCTTCACATCAGAATTCTACCAAACCTTTAAAGAGCAACTAGTACCTATATTACTTAACCTTTTCCAAAACATTAAAAAAGAAGGAATATTTTCCAATACATTCTATGAAACAAATATCATCCTGATCCCCAAACCAGAAAAAGATACAAGAAGAAAAGAAAACTATAGACCAATATCTTTAATGAACATAGGGGCAAAAATATTCAATAAGGTCCTAGCAAACAGAATCCAGCAATACATCAAACAAATTATACACCATTACCAAGTGGGTTTTATCCCAGGGTCTCAAGGTTGGTTCAATACACATAAATCCATAAATATAATACATCACATAAACAAAAAAAAAAACAAAGACTATATGATTCTCTCAATAGATGCAGAAAAAGCTTTTGACAATATCCAGCATCTTCTCATGATCAGAACAATTAAGAAAATAGGTACAAAAGAGACTTTTCTTAAACTGATACAGGCAATCTATAGCAAACCCATGGCCAATATCATATTGAATAGAGCAAAACTGAAAACATTTCCACCTATATCAGGAACGAGGCAAGGTTGCCCATTGTCTCCACTGCTTTTCAACATTGTAATAGAAGTCTTGGCCATTGCAATCAGGCAAGAGAAGGCTATTAAGGGTATCCAAATAGGATCAGAAGAGATCAAACCATCACTCTTCACAGTTGATATGATTGTATATCTGGAAAAAACCAGGGACTCAACTACAAGACTCTTAGAAGTGATCAAGGAATACAGGAGCATCTCAGGATACAAAATCAATACTCACAAATCACTAGCTTTATATACACCAATAATAGTCAAGCCAAAAAAACAGTCAAGAACTCTATTCCCTTTACAGTTATGCCAAAGAAGATGAAATATTTGGGAATTTACCTTTTAAAGGACATGAAAGATCTCTATAAAGAGAATTATGAAACTTTGAGAAAACAAATAGCGAAAGATGTTAACAAATGGAAAAACATACTATGTTCATGGCTGGGAAGAATCAACATTGTTAAAATGTCCATATTACCCAAAGCAATTTACAAATTTAATGCAATCCCTATCAAAGCACCACCGCTATACTTTAAAGATCTGGAAAAAATAGTACTTAGTTTTATATGGAACCAGAAAAACCCTTGAATAGCCAAGACATTACCCAGAAATAAAAACAAATGAGGAGGAATCATGCTATGAGACTTCAAACTGTACTATAAATCTATAGTGTTCAAAACAGCATGGTGTTGGCACAAAAATAGAGAGGTAGATGTATGGAACAGAATTGACAACCAAGAGATGAACCCAGACACTTCTAGTTATTTGATCTTTGATAAGCCTATCAAAAATATAAATAGGGGGAAACATTCCATATTTAACAAATGGTGCTGGGAGAATTGGTTGGTGACTTGTAGAAGACTGAAACTCCACCCAAACTTTTCACCAATAACAAAAATTGACTCTCACTGGATAAAAGATTTAAACTTAAGACATGAAACTATAAAGATTCTTGTAGAGAATGCAGGAGAAACACTTGAAGAAATCTGCCTGGGAGAATACTTTATGAGGAAGACTCCCCGCCCCGGGCAATTGAAGCAACACCAAAAATACATTACTGGGATCTGATAAAACTAAAAAGCTTCTGCACAACCAAGAACACAGTAAGTAAAACAAGAAGACAGCCCTCAGAATGGGAGAGGATATTTGCAGGTTATGCTTCTGACAAAGGTTTGATAACCAGAATCCACAGAGAACT
>NW_003852509.1:6491887-6494171 GCF_000181295.1 Otolemur garnettii
TCCATGGTGTACATATACCCCAAAATGAATGGATTAATAAAAAAAATTAAAAAAGAATATGTGAAGATGAGCACCATTAAAAAAAATGAATAAAAACAAATCAGGGGGAATCACGCTACCAGACTACAGACTATACTATAAAACTATAGTGATCAAAACAGCATGGTACTGGCACAAAAATAGAGAGGTAGATGTATGGAACAGAATTGAAAATCAAGAGATGAACCCAGACACTTATTGTCATTTGATCTTTGATAAGCCTATCAAAATATAAATTGGGGGAAAGATTCCCTATTTAACATATGGTGCTGGGAGAATAGGCTGGCGACTTGTAGAAGACTGAAACTGGACCCACACCTTTTTCCTCTAACAAAAATTGACTCTTACTGGTTAAATGACTTAAACTTAAGACATGAAACTATAAAAATTCTTGAAGAGACTGCAAGGGAAACACTTGAAAAAATTGGCATGGGAGAACACTTTATGAGGAAGATCCTCTAGGCAATTGAAGCGACACTAAAACTACATTACTGGGATCTGACCAAACTGAAAAGCTTCTGCACTGCCAAGAACACAGTAAGTAAAGCAAGAAGATAGCCCTCAGAATGAGAGATGATTTTTGCTGGTTATATTTCCAACAAAGGTTTGATAACCAGAATCCACAGAGATCTCAAACTTATTAATAAGAAAATAACAAGTGATCCCATTTCATTGTGGACAAGAGACATGAACAGAAGCATCTCTAGAGAAGACAGGCACATTGTCTACAGACACATGAAAAAATGCTCATCATCCTTAATCATCAGAGAAATGCAAATGCAAGCCATTTTTAGATATCATCTAACTCCAGTAAGAGTAGCCCACATCACAAAATCCCAAAACTACAGATGATGGTATGAATGTGGAGAAAAGGAAACACTTCTGTACTGCTGATGGGAATGCAAGCTAGTATGTTCCTTAGGAAAGAAATTTGGAGAGCACTCAGGGATCTAAAAGTAGACCTGCAGTTTGATCCTGCAATTCCTCTACTAGGTTTATATCCAAAAGAAAAAAAATCACATGGCAACAAAGATATTTGCACCAGATGTTCACTGCAGCTCAATTCATAATTGCCAAGTCATGGAAAAAGCACAAGTGCCCATTGACACATGAATGGATTAATAAATTATGGTATATGTATACCATGGAATACTATACAGCATTAAAAAAGATGGAGACTTTACCTCTTTATGTTTACATGGATGGAGCTGGAAAATTTTCTTCTTAGTAAAGTATCTCAGGAATGAAAAAAAAATCCAGTGTATTCAATACTACTATGAAACCAATTTACAATCACTCACACTTTCATATGAAAGATGAATCACAACTATAGCCCAGGATGAAGGAGGAAAGGGGAGGGTAATGGGAAGGAAGGGGGTGGTTTGATAGAGGGAGGGTTAATGGTGGGACCACAACTATGGAGCATTTTGCAAGGGTACAAATCAAATCTATCAACTATAGAACACAAATGTCTTAACACTGTGATTACATAAATGAGGTGAAAGCTACGTTAATTACTAAGATGTAAGAACTCCAATTTGTATAAATAATCAACACATTGAATCCCACAAAGGCATAATACATGATCATAATACATGATCTCTGTATATATGACTTAAACAAAAAAAAACTTGTACATTTATGAATCAGAAGTCCCAACACAGAACATATGCTGCATATAATTATCTTTTTTTAAAATTAAATCATAGCTGCATATATTAATGCAGTAGTGGGGTATAGTGTGATGGTTTTATATACAATTTGAAATATTTCCATCAAACTGGTTAACATAGCCTTCATGTCACTTTCTTATTATTGTGTTAAGACATTTATATTCTACATTTAGAAAGATTCACATGTACACTTGTAAGATGAATCATAGGCATGATCCCACCAATCACCCTCTCTCCATCCATCCTCCTCCCTTCCCTCCCCTACCCTCCCTCTCCCCTTTCCCCATATTCTTGGTTTAAATTGGATTATAGCTTTCATATGAAAGTTATAAATTAGTTTCATAGTAGGGCTGAGTACATTGGGTACTTATTCTCACATTGTTGAGATACTTTCCTAAGAAGAATATTTTCCAGCTCCATCCATGTAAACATGAAGGAAGTAAAGTCTCCATATTTCTTTAAGGCTGCATAATATTCCATGGTGTGCGTATACCACAATTTATTAATCCATTAGTGGGTCAATGAACACTTGGGCTTCTTCCATGACTTAGCAATTATGAATTGGGCTGCAA
>NW_003852509.1:6495508-6497021 GCF_000181295.1 Otolemur garnettii
ATATTTCATCTTCTTTGGTACTACTGTGAATGAGATAGAGTCCTTGACTGTTTTTTCAGCTTGACTGTTGTTGGTATATATAACGGCTACAGATTTATGAGTGTTGATTTTGTAACCTGAGACATTGCTGTATTCCTTGATCCCTTCTAAAAGTTTTGTAGTTGAGTCCCAGGTGTTTTCCAGATATACAATCATATCATCTGCAAAGAGTGAAAGTTTGATTTCTTCTGACCCTATATGGATACACTTGCTCGCTTTTTCTTCCTTAATTGCAATGGCTGAAACTTTCATTGCAATGTTAAAGAGCAGTGGAGACAATGGGCAACCTTGCCTGGTTCTTGATTGGAAATAATTTCAATTTAACTCCATGCAATACAATATTGACTGTGGGCTTGCTGTAGATGGCCTCTATCATTTTAAGAAATGTCCCTTCTATACCAATTTTCTTAAGTGTTCTGATCATGAAGGAATGCTGATATTATCAAAAGCTTTTTCTGCATCAATTGAGAGAATTATATGGTGTTTGTTTTTTAATTGTTTATGTGATAAATTATATTTATAGATTTACATATGTTGAACCAGCCTTAAGACCCTGCGATAAATCCCACTTGGTCATGATGTATAATTTGTTTCATATGTTGCTGGATTCTGTTTGTTAGAATCTTGTTGAATATTTTTGCATCAATATTCATTAGTGATACTGGTCTATAATTTTCTTTTCTTGTTGGGTCTTTTCTTGGTTTAGGGATCAAGGTGATGTTTGCTTCATAAAATGTGTTGGGTAGTATTCTGTCTTTTCCTATAGTTTGGAAAAGGTTGAATAATATAGGTACTAGTTCCTCTTTAAAGGTTTGGTAGAATTCTGATGTGAAGCCATCTGGTCCCGGGCTTTTCTTTTTAGTGAGATTTTGTATAGTTGATTCTATTTCAGAACGAGATATGGACCTATTCCATATTTCCACTTCATTCTGGCTAAGTCTTGGGAGGTGGCGTGCTTCCAAGTATTGGTCAATTTCCTTCAGATTTTCGTATTTCAGAGAATAAAGTTTCTTGTAATATTCATTAAGGATGTTTTGAATTTCTAAGGAGTCTGTTGTTATTTCATCTTTACCATTTCTGATTGATGAAATTAGAGATGTTATTCTTTTTTTCTTGGTTAGGTTGGCTAGAGGTCTATCTATTTTATTGATCTTTTAAAAAAAACCAACTTTTTGATTTAGAGATGTGTTGTATAATCCTTTTGTTTTCAATTTCATTCAATTCTGCTCTAATTTTGGTTATTTCCTTTCTTATGGTTTGGAATTGGAATGTTCTTCCTTTTCCATTTGCTTGAGATGTCCCATTAAGTTGTTAATTTCCTCTCTTTCCATTCTTTTGAGGAAGGCTTGCAGTGCTATAAATTTCCCTCTTAGGACTGCCTTTGTGGTATCCCAGACGTTCTGATAACTCATATCTTCATTATCATTTTGTTCCAAAATTTGGTAATTTCCTTCGTGATCTCATCTCTGACCCA
>NW_003852509.1:6497097-6511568 GCF_000181295.1 Otolemur garnettii
GGTTAGACTTGTGACCTAAGATGTGATCAATTTTGGAGTATGTTCCATGGGCTGATGAGAAAAATGTGTATTCAGTTTTGTTAGGATGAAATGTTCTATAGATGTCTGTTAAATCCAAATGTTGGATGGTTAAGTTTAAATCTAAAATTTCTTTGCTAAGCTTCTTATTGGAGGATCTATGCAACAGTGCCAAAGGAGTGTTAAAATCTCTGACTATGGTGGAGCTGGAAGAAATCAAGCAGCTCATGCCTGTTAGGATATCTCTTATAAATTGAGGTGCATTCTGGTTGGGTGCATAAATATTAATAATTGCAATCTCATTATATTATTACCCTTAACAAATATGAAGTGACTATCCTTATCCTTGCTTACATTTGTTGGTTTAAAGCCTATTGTGTCTGAGAATAAAATTGCAACACCTGCTTTTTTCTGCTTTCCATTTGCTTGGAATATAGATGACCATCCCTTTACCCTCAGTCTATATTTATCTTCTAAGGTAAGATGAGATTCTTGTATGCAGCAAATATCTGGCCTTAGTTTTTGTATCCAGTCAGCCAACTTATACCTCTTTAGAGGGCAATTTAAGCCATTCACATTAATTGAGAATAATGATAAGCCTGGTGAAATTTTGGGTATTGAGTTTTCCAAAAGTCCAGTGGAAAATTTCAATCCTTTCACCACTGTGGGAGCTGGAATTTCATCAAAAGTTTCTGAATGAGTTTATTTATGTGGTGGAGGATTACACTGGTCATTATGGAGGATAGGTCTGAGAATATCCTGAAGAGCTGGTTTGGTTATGGCAAATTTCTTCAATGCATGGATGTCGTTAAAGTATTTAATTTCTCCATCATAAATGAAACTCAGGTTAGCTGGATACAGGATTCTGGGTTGAAAGTTATTTTGTTTTAGGAAATTAAAAGTTGATGACCATTCTATTCTAGCCTGAAAGGTTTCAACAGAGACATCTGCAGTCATTCTAATATTCTTTCCCTTGTAGGTTATGGTTTTCTTACATCTAGATGCTTTCAGAATTTTCTCTTTCATATTAACTTTAGTGAAGTTAATTATGATGTGCCTGGGGGATATCTTATTCAGGTTGAGTCATGCTAGAGTTCTGAAACTGCCTGCTATCTGAATTTCAGACTCTCTTGGCATGTCTGGAAAGTTCTCTTTCATAATTTCATGAAGAAGACCCTCTGCGTTTGTGAAGCAACTTTGTCGCCATCTGGGATCCCTATAAGGTGAATATTAGTTTTCTTCAAATAATCCCAGAGGTCTCTGAGAGAATGATCTATTTTTTCTCACAATTTCTCTTCCTCTTTGAGTTTTTGGGCACATTCAGAAGCTTTGTCTTCAATGTCAGAGATCCTTTCTTCTGCCTGGTCCCTTCTGTTAGTGAAGAATTCTACCATATTTTTCAGATCTTTGAGGGCTGCAAACTCTTGCCTCAATGTGTCCAAATCTTTGGTCATTTTATCTTTGAAATAATTGAAATCTTGAGACATCTTTTAAATAATTCCTTGAAATTCTGATTCCCTCCTTTCCTCCATTCTGTTGATCTTATTTGTTATCCAGACTAACTCAATTTCTTACATCTCAACCATCTGTTTATGGATGGGATCTTCAGTTGCATCTGCCCAATCCTTCCTTGGGGTGCTTGATCTACTCTGGTTATTCATGCTTCCAGAGTTTTTCCTCTGATTCTGCCACTTGCTTAATTAACACTGTTTGGCTAGATGAGCAGATAAGGATAAGTTGGACTGGGGGCTCCAGGAGTTAATGATTAACTAGCCCTTTGCCCAAAGGCCAGGACTGGTGTGTACCTTTTCTCCTAGAGCTTTGCCAAGGACCCATACAGTGCTGTGGCCTCAGAAACTGGGGGCCTCCTTGGTTTGGTGGGGCTAAGTCACTCTATCTTGTTTTTTGCTGTCTCTATTCTACCCTAGTAAATCAGTTAGTCTGGGTTGAAGTCTCAGCTGTGGAGAAATACCAGCAATTAAGTCACCCCATGCCCCACAGGCAACAATTGGAAAGAGAAATTCACACCTTCCCACAACCACACACCCAGTGTACCACTTGGATAGTCCTCAGGTGATTGGCCCAGTTTGAGAGGTCCAAATCAATTGTCCCAGTCAGCATCAGTCTCAGGTGGGAGAGTTCAAAAGGTCTCCAGCAACTAGATAGCAGGGGTCTGCTGACAGCTCAAGTATGACTTGCTGCAGTACTCTGTGAAGTCAGAGGAACCCACCCAGCACATAAATTAGTCTGGGAAAGTTGATACCACCTTCCCCACCTTGCACCTCTGTCACATCCAGTCACTAGTAACCCCACAGGGCTGTGACCCAGTTCCCTCCAATGAGCAGATGCTCCAGGGGTTTATGACTGCCTGAATCACAGGGAGATCTATGTGTACTGAGCCAGGCCACTGCTCTCTGCCACTATCCAGCAGGGAGATGTGGGGCCTGACAACCTCAGGTGCTTAATGGAGGCTGGGGTGGTTCACTCAGTTCCAGCCCCACCCCTAATTGATGTTGCTGGCAGAACAGGACAGAACAACTTTGTAGGAATTGTTTCTGTCCTGGCTATATTCCCCTGTGGATCAGATGCTGCTTGAGTTGACAGAAAAGGTGACTGAGTCCCATGCAGTGGCAAGCAATTAGACCTCACACTGAGCTGTCAGTTCCAGCCTCTGTCTGGCCACCTTTGTCTCAGCTATGATCTCCTGAGGGCTGGGTGCATCTTAGGCTCAGTAAAGCAGTCCTCTGGATCAGCTCTGCCCTGGGAGTCTGCCAGCTCTGCGTGCCCATATTCTAGTCTCCACGCTCTGCCCAGGCTGCTACCACCTGACGCATCTGCTTTACTCACTGGGCCTGTACTTCCCATCCATTCCGCCAGTGGCTGCCTCCAAAGAAGATTCCCGGCTTCCCCTGGTTGCCCAGAGAAACAGGGCATGTCTGTCTAGGATAACCCTAGGGATATGAGCCTTATTGTTCCCACCACCGCTGCTGCTCTGCACCTCGAGGCACCGCAGTTCCCTCTCAGCTGACTGTCCTTACTCCTGTGCCACAGAATCAGCATAGACCAGAAACAGCCTCTGCCCAATCCACACCTCTCAAGAAAATGCCCAAGAATATGGACTCCCTGGGGGACAGGCTTCCAGACCTTGGGGAAGAGTGGAGGGGAGTGCTGGGGATTCAGAATTGCAGGTAGAGAATAAATACAGATTTATACAGTTTGGTGCCTGGCAGGAGAGTTTTTAGAGGGTCTCTCCCATGGGATAGAATGGGAGGATGTTTGAAATCTGCTCGCTTGTTTGTATGGAGTATACTGTGAGCTCTTCTCATGGGGGAGGGGACTCACATCTGCTTGGCGATGGATTTAATACCTTTTGTTTGTATTCTTGGGGTCGCAGCTCACCTCAGCAGGGTTGATGTGTGTTCTTCAACCTTCTCTCTTGGCTCAGCTTCAAACCATCAGCTTACTTGCTATACTTCTGTCTTTTAACTCTCCTTTGGCACAGGAGCCTCTATGGAAAACTGGCTGTAGTCTGCCATCTTGCCTCTGCCCCCTTCTGCATACAAATATCTTATTTATGTTATTTATTGTTATCTATGCAATTATCTTATTTATGTTATTTATTTCATCTTCAGTACAGTGAAGGCAGGAGTTTGGGAGTTGTTTTCTACAATATCCTCAAGATCTGCAATAGTGTTTGGCACATAGTACACACTGAATAAATATTTGGGGAATGGCTAAATGCCAATTAAATTCCTTGGACTGGAATTGTTTGTGCTCTATATAAAATTTAATTCAAGTGTTTCTAACAACTCTACAGTCACAGATAGTTGGTGGGCAAAGAATTATTTCCTTTTCTTCAAAATAGATATAGGTAGCTTTAAGGTAAACCTTCCTATTATAGCTATTATAACAATTCATCTTGTTACTGAATTATTTTCCAGAAGTTTAACAATAACGAGCACAAGAGAAGAAAGAAATGATAGAATCTAATTCTGCATGGTCACTGTTCTCTGGGGAATAGTAATAACTAGTCTTTCATTGTAAATGAAAATTCCCATATGATATCCTCTTTTTAACAAACATTAAATACCATCAAATCATCAAGAGAAAGCTCTGAATCCCAAAAGGCTGTGATGCAAGTAAATACATAATCCCTTCTGCAAATAAATTTTATTATATACATGTGCTTCGAAGAAGGGAAAAGTATTTTAGGGTTCACTCTTTTAACACATAAGAGATTACAAAGAGGATTCTATAATTTTTTAGAAATCCCTAACATGGCTTTTCCTCCATGGAATAACATTTTACATCCTGTCTCTGACCTTCTCAGACTTCATCCAAGGAGTAAGTGGGAAGTGCATAACAAGTGAGCCACATGTACTAAATTGATTTCAAAAATGATTTAATAGAAAATGTTTTCTTCTTGTCTTTAAGAAAACTAAAGTTATATGTCAGAATAAAATGTTGGCAGAGAATAGAACTGAAAAATATTAATACATTTCTTGAGTTCTGGAGGATATTTTATAATTGGTTTTCTAATCTCTTTAAAAGATGACTGTGATATTTTAAAAAAGGCTTATGATTTCTAGTAAAGATATACATTACATGATGAATTGCTAGAGAAGGGTGTATTTTGAAGATTTTTGTTACTTAGTAAGTAGAAGAAATATGACAGGTCCCTCTTCACAGAGATATTTAATCTCTCAAGCCCAGTTGTTGATTCTACGTTCTATTAGATTACTAACCTTTCATATTATAAGAATGATTTGATTTCTTTAAGTAATGAATATATTCTTCTTATATCAGTATTTCTTATTTTTATTATTGTTACTTGGGGTAGAAGGGACTGAAGAGAGAATAGTGAAAAGTTCCACATTTCAGATTCATTTAGATGGAAAAAGTTTACTGAGTTGGTCATCACAGTGAGATACCAAAGTCTGCCCCAAAAGGAGAAAGAGAACATGCAAGGATGGTGGAACAGTGAATACAAGAATAAGGGAACTCTCAGAAAAATACATATTCTATCTGCCTTTCATTTTTTCTACAGCCAACTTAACTATGCCTAACAGGTAGAAGCACACTGAACTTGGCCAGAGTCACTTGGACCAGCTGATTTTGCTAAGGTCAGTTGCTGTAGTGGGCATATCTAGTTCATCTATCTACTAGGAAGTGTATCAAAATATTTGGCTAGACCAATTTATAGCTCAAACTATGCCTCCCCTCTTCATAATGTACAGAGCATCCACCTGCCTAAACAAAGACAGGATGTATTATTTATACTACATATTGGTACAGATACATAAAGTAGCAGAAAAGACCATATTTCCTCAAAAGACAGAGGCCATTTGTATTTACTGAGTAATATGTAGTAGATGCAAGTGAAAGTAGACATTGATTTGTGTCCTGGCATGGAACTACACTGACATTCTTTTGAAATACTTTGATTTAGTACTTTATTTTTACATCACTCTTATAAATCATAAAGACTCAAATATTAGTAGTACTGTTAAAAGAACGACACATACAGACAATTATATCAACAATACAGGGTAGCAGAACAAAGAGAAGACTAATTGAAGTAGGTAACTTATTAGAAACACACAAATTGTCATTCCTAATATTGAGTCTAATGCTCGTAGCTAGGTACAAATTCATCCCTGATTCACATTTTCCCTGCTTTATGTTATTGTGCTTATTAAAATAATATCATCTCATCAGGAGTAGAGTCAAGAAATTACATTTTTGTTGGTTAAAGAAAGGTCTAATTGTTCAATACTTTATAAAATATGTGATAATGAATTTTGGTGTTTTCAGGAAGAAACAGCATGCTCCATTTTATTCTATGTTTCAGTGACCACTGGCACCCCTTGTCTTCCAGACTAATGAATGTGTCCAGCAGAGAAACTACCAACTCTGTCAGCCACTTTATCCTCATGGGCTTTCCCTCAAGCCCCAAAATGCAGCTCCTCTACTTCGGGCTTTTCTCAGTAGTTTATACTCTCACCCTGATGGGCAATGCAGCCATTGCCTGTGCTGTGCATTGGGACCGGCGCCTTCACACACCCATGTATATCCTTTTAGGAAATTTTTCTCTCCTGGAAATATGTTATGTCACCACCACTGTTCCTAAAATGTTGGCCAACTTCCTCTCCACAAACAAGTCCATCTCCTTTGTGAGTTGTTTTGCACAGTTCTACTTCTTCTTCTCCTTTGGGTGTGATGAGGGCATCTACCTTTGCATCATGGCCTTTGACAGGTGCCTTGCCATCTGCCGCCCTCTGCATTATCCACGCATCATGACCAGGCAGCTGTGCACTGGCCTTATCATCTTCGGGTGGTCATGTGGGCTCATTGTCTTCCTCACTCCAGTTGTTCTCATTTCAAAGTTGCCTTACTGTGGCCCAAATGTCATCAACCATTTTGTGTGTGATCCTGTTCCACTGATGATGTTGTCCTGTTCTAAAGACGTCACCACCCAGCTCATTTATTCCACTTTCAATTATATTTTTATGATTGGCACCTTTCTCTTTATCCTTTGTTCTTATGCTCTAGTGATTCTGGCTGTGGTGAGGATGACCTCAGAGGCTGGCAAACGAAAGGCTTTCACCACTTGTGCTTCTCATCTGGCAGTTGTCACCCTGTTTTATGGCTCTATTTTTGTGATGTATGTTAGTCCTAAATCAGGACACCCAGCTAAAATGCAAAAAATCATTACCCTGTTTTATTCTGCAATAACACCTTTGTTCAATCCCCTAATATACAGTCTCAGGAACAAGGAGATGAAGCATGCTCTGGTGAAAATCTTCAAGACCAGAGAAAGTGTTCATAAAAGATAAATGAAAGTCAAATTCCATCTATCAAATGCAACTTGCCTGAATAAGCCATGAGTGACACACTTGTCTACAAATTTCCTAAGTTTTATTAAGAAACTAGTAGAATGAGAATTCACTATCATCTTAAATGCCACTCACCACAAGATGCAATACCATGATCTTATTTAAGAAGAATGTTTCAATAGTGACTTAAATTTTGTGTCAAAGATAATATCAAGTAAGTAAAGATTTTTCTAAACTAATTATACCCTCTCCATGTAATTCAGTTTTTCAAAAGAAGACGGAAGTCTGCTTTGTATTATAGAGCTGAAACAACTAACACAAGTGCAACGGAGACCATAGACTGCTCTGGTGATTAACACTGTAAGCCAGTAATTCTCCACTGGGAGATATTGACTGAAACAGAAGAGACAAGTTTTAAGAATTCCACCTTGCTAGACTTCAGTAGATGGCCTTACTTTGTTGACATAGCCTTAGCTGGATAATAAATAATTGTTCACAGAGTGAACAACAATTAAAAATATAAAGTGTTTTTAGTTACTGGCAAGATCAAAATACTATTAAAAAGACATGAGCATTCCTTGGAGTATACTTGCTTTATGGTAACTCAGTTTCAACACAATTCCTTGTACCATAATTGGATTAGTGTTACTATTGAGTGACTTATTTGAGTACTGCCATAGCATGCTTAAAATTATTTCTATAAATATTTGATTAGCATAGTTGTTTTAATTATGATTTTTGTTTTTTTCTGTGGCCACATTTTTCAAGGATGACTCTCAAAAACATAATGAAGAGGAATCACATTATAAAATGTAATTTATATAATTTTAATTTGTAGCCTTCAAAGTTATTGGCTTCACAAAGTGAGAGGCACTATCAGTTAGGTTTCCTGTCATCTAGAAACTGGGTTGCCTGGCTGGGCACCAGCCACATGCACCAGGGCTGGTGGGTTCAGGTTTAGCCTGGGCCTGCTAATTAACAACAACAACAATAACAAATAGCAGGGCATTGTGATGGGTGGTATAGTCCCAGCTACTAGGGAGCCTGAGGAAAGAGAATTGCTTGAGCCCAAGAGTTTGAGGTTGCTGTGAGCTATGATGTCAAAGCACTCTATGGAGAGCAAAAAGTGAGACTCTTTGTCTCAATTCAAAAAAAAGAAATAATGTGGGTTGGAAATATTTTCTGGATTTGAAAGGAAAGGTTGATGCTACGTTTTGTGGAGAAAAGATGGTTGTTTTATTTTAATTCATATGGAAAATGTCAATCAAACAGTTTTAAGCAATTGGCTGAAGAACTACTATATATGGGAAGAAAATATAAACAATTTAAAATTTTATCTACATTAACTTCAGTGGTAGGCTCTGATCTTTAAAGTACTGATCAATTTAACTCTCAGTTTCACTTGATCATTCCAGTTTCATTCATCTTTCTTTTTTTCTTCTTTTTGAGATAGAGTGAAGGACTGAGAAATAATTATTTTTAATAAAGTATGCCAATTGTAATAAATGTGTCCAGCGCCCACATTTGTAAATACTTTCATTAGTAAGCAAACTTTTCTCATGTATCTTAAATTCTATCTCACATTAAGCTTGCTGCCATGTAATAGAAAGAATTGAAAGTTATTTGATACATTAAAAAGCATTTGCTTAAGACATAGATGGGCCTTTGTTGTTCTAACATCTCTTTTTCAGTTCATAAGTAAGCAGGTTTCATACAACCAGCTGACAAAAGAGGGAAGACCCTCAGGCTTGTGTTACAGGGTTGTCAAAATATAAATGGGTACCTCTTGCAAGGAAAGAAATGACTACTGCTGCACCTTAGCCCCTCTCAGGGTGCCCATAGAATGTGGTGGTGGAGAACATCCTCATAAAGCAGTGACTTGGGAGGAACTAGTTGTCTGCTTTGTATATTGAGAGAAATACCTTGCTATGCAAGATAAGGATATGTGTAGACTAATAACTGTTGCAAAAAGCTTCATAGTTATGAGCCACCCCTACTCCTACAGAAGAAAAAGAAAATAACAGACAGGAAAGTCAGATTTAAAGAAGTTTGAGGTGGAGACATAAACAATGATCAGAGAGCCCAAAGCTCAGAAAAGAATCCATGCATGTACAGTCAATTGATCTTTAACAAAGATAACAAGAATATACAATGGAAAAGACTAGACTCTTGAATAAGTGGTATTGGGAAAACTGGATATCCATAGGTAAAATAATGAAATTGGACTTCTATCTCACACAATATACAAAAATCAACTAACTTACAATCAATCAAAGGGTTAAGTATAAGACCAGAAACTGTTTTCCTTTAGAAGAAAACACAGAGGAAGAAGTACATGCCATTGGTCTTGGAAATGACTTGCTGGATTTGACTCCAAAAGTGCAAGCACCAAAACCAAAAATAAATAAATGAGATTATAACAAAATGAAAATCTTCTGTAGAATTCTGGGAAGACGGCTGACTGATAGCAACTCTTGTCAGAGGCTCCTGAGCAGAGGAAGAAAAACTGGACATAATTGGACTATATGAAGCCAAAGACTAGGAGCTGAGCCAAGAAAGAAGTTTGGCAAGCTGTAAATTCAAGAAAGAGCATTCAAGAAAACAAATTACAGGTAGATAGCCTATTGACTAGAGGACAGGAGACCCCTCACCCAAGCAGGAGGCCTGCCTCAGACTATATGTGAATAAGCAGAGAACAATAGACCTTTCATTTTACCTCACTGAAGAGAGCTGCTAAACTCCAAGTCTCTTTCTCCAGGGAGGTCCTACTTATGAACCTAGGCACCACCCCACCAGGCATAAAATTGATCAGATATTTTTCCCCACAAGTCCAAACTCCCAGTCCACCCATTCCCTGATGCGTAGTGGTCTGAAGTTCTGCCCAATGCAGAGCATAGAGTGTTTGGTCTTGTCCTGAGAGACCTGGGCATAGTGTGGACTGTCAACCATCAGGACAGAATCTGTGACTAACGGGGAAGAAAGAGAGGGTGTAGGATAAAGGGATACTTGGTGGGAGGAGGAGCAGTCCCCTGGTTATGACTATGCCCAGCGAGTAGTAGTGCGGATTCTTGGTTCGGGCTGTGTCTGGCAGGATTGCGTGCAGAGCCCCTGGCTCTGATGGCACCCACAGCAGGAGAGTGGTTGCCCTGCGTGGACTGAGTTTGGCAGACAGGGCTGGTCCCCAGGTCCTGCTGGGCATACAAGCAGAAGCTGGATAGGCATGGACTGCAACCTGAGAGCAAGGGCGTGGTCTCCTGATTCCAACAGAACCCCTGAGCAGTAGCTTACTGGGTGTGAACCAAAACCTGAGGGCTAGGATGTGCTCCACTACCTCCAGCGGGGCTGGTGAGCAGAGGCTTACGAGGTGAGGACTGAGGCCTGCAGGTAGAGTGTGGGTTTCAAGCCAGAAGAAGATGGTCATCAAATTTTAGTCTCTGAAAACAAAACAACTTGCAGCCCAGGATCCTCTATCCAGCTAAACTGAGTTTCATTTGCAATGGAGAAATCAAATATTTTAATGACATGTTGAAGAAATTTACCATACCTAAACCAGCTCTCCAGGATGTCCTCAGATCCATCCTCCACAATGACCAGTGCAATGCTATACCTCCAAAGTAAACTCATCCAGAAATTTTTTGAACAAAACTCAACTTCCACAGTGGTGAAAGGATTAAAATTGTCCACTGGACATCTGAAAATCATGATAGCCAAAACACAACCAGGCTTATCAATTCTCTAAATTAATGTGAATGGTTTAAATTGTCCTCTAAAGAGGCACAGGCTGGCTCACTGGATACATAAACTCAGATTGGATATCTGCTATATACAAGAATATTGCCTTATCTTAAAGGATAAAAGTAGACTCAGGGTGAAGGGATGGACTTGTATAATACAGGCAAATGGAAACCAGAAAAAAGCAGGGGTTGCAATTTAGTAGCAGGTACAATTAGCTTTAAACCAACAAAGATAAAGAAAGATAAGGAAGGTCACTACATATTTGTCAAGGGAAACACCCAACATGAAGAGATTTCAATAATTAACATTTATGCACCCTACCAGAATGCTCCTCAATTCATAAAGCAGACCCTAATGGATATGAACAACTTGATATCTTCCTTATGTACACCAAGGAATAATATGCAGCCATAAAAAAGATGGAGACTTCACATCTTTTATGTTTACCTAGATGGAGCTGGAACACATTCTTCTTAGTAAAGTATCCAAGAATGAAAAAAAGTATCCAACGTACTCAATACTAGTATGAAATCAATATATAACCACTGACACACTCATACGAAACATATGGCAAAACATAACTATAGTCCAGAAAGTAGAAGAGAAGAGGAGAGAGAGGGGAGGGGAGGGGGCATATGGAAGGAGGGAGGGCATTTGGGGGGACCTCACCTAATGTGAATGATACAATGGTAGATTTCAAAACTATTAAGAAATGAGTATAATTGTGATGGATGTGTTACTTTGTTCAATGTAAACATTTCACATTGTATATCAAAGCAGAACCCTGAACCCCATAAATGCATCAATGTACAAAGTTATAATTTAATAAAAAAACAATAAAAAACTGAAAATCTTCTATATATCAAAGGAAATAGTTAAAAGAGTAACAATAATAATTCAGTCTTATATATATTTTTGTGTATGATGTTTTAATAAGAAAACATAAACTAGATCATGTTAATGTTTGCTCAAATACTTCCATAGACTCATACAGTGAAAGCCAAAGTCATACCATGGCCTACAAGACTCTAGATGATATCCCCTCTCCTGGTAGCTTCTGTCATCATATTCTACTGCTTTCTCTGTCGCTTACACAGCTACACACACGCTGGCCTGCTTGCTATTTCTCCAGCATGTTATGCTTTCTTCTGCCTCTGGTACATGAGACTATTTGTTTTGCATGGACTGCAGTGCCCCCAGATAGCCATAAAGTTTGTTCTGTCACTTTAAGACATTGCTTAATTGTCACATAGTCTGTGAGGCTTTCCTGACTCTACTTCAAATCATTATCTCTGTTCTTTTTCCCCCCACCCCATGCTTCATTTTTCTCCATATTATTTTATTATGTACTATGTATTTATCTTATTTATGTTATTCATTTCATCTTCCAGGTCAGTGAAGGTAGGAGTTTGGAAGTTGTTTTCTACAATATCCTCGAGATCTGCAATAGTGTTTGGCACATAGTACGCACTGAATAAATATTTGGGGAATGGCTAAATGCCAAGTAAATTTCTTGGACTGGAATTGTTTGTGCTCCATGTAAAATTTAATTCAAGTGTTTCTAACAACTCTACAGCCACAGATACTTGGTGGGCAAAGAATTATTTCCTTTTCTTCAAAATAGATATAGGTAGCTTTAAGGTAAACCTTCCTATTGTAGCTATTATGACAATTCATCTTGTTACTGAATTATTCCCCAGAAGTTTAGCAATAACGGGCACAAGAGAAGGAAGAAATGATAGAATCTACTTCTACATGGTCACTGTTCTCTGGGGAATAGTAATAACTAGTCTTTTATTGTGAATGAAAATTCCAATATGATATCCTCTTTTGAACAAACATTAAATACCATCAAATCATCAAGAGAGAGTCCAAATCCCAAAAGGCTGTGACGCAAGTAAATATATAATCCCTTCTGCAAATAAATTTTATTATATACATGTGCTTCGAAGAAGGGAAAAGTATTTTAGAGTTCACTCCTTCAACCCATAAGAGATTACAAACAGGACTCTATACTAGTTTGGAAGTTCCTCACATGCTTTTTCCTCCATGGAATAATATTTCACATCCTGTCTCTGACCTTCTCAGACTTCATCCAAGGAGTAAGTGGGAATTGCATAATATGTGAGCCACATATACTAAATTGTTTTTAAAAATGATTTAATAGAAAATGTTTTCTTCTTGTCTTTAAGAAAACTAAAATTATGTCTCAGAATAAAATGTTGGCAGAGAATAGAGCTGAAAAATATAAATATATTTCTTGAGTTCTGGAGGATATTTTATAATTGGTTTTCTAATCTCTTTAAAAGATGACTATGTAATATTTTAAAAGAGGCTTATGATTTCCAGTAAAGATATATATTACATGATGAAATGCTAGAGAAAAGGGTGTATTTTGAAGATTTTTGTTACCTGTTAAGTAGAAGAAATATGACAGGTCCCTCTTTACAGAGATATTTAATCTCCCAAGCCCAGTTGTTGATTCTCAGTTCTATTAGATTACTAACCCTTCATATTCTAAGAATAATTTGATTTCTTTAAGTAACAAAAATATTCTTCTTATAGCAGTATTTCTCATTTATATTGTTGTTACTTGGGGTAGAAGGGACTGGAGCGAGAGTAGTGAAAAGTTCCACATTTCAGATTCACTTAGATAGAAAAGGCCTACTGAGTTGGCCATCACAGTGAGATGTAAAGCATACCAGAGTCTGTCCAAAAGGGAGAAAGAGACTATGTGCGGGGGTGGGTGGGGGGAATAGTGAATAAAAGAATAAGGGAACTCTCAGAAAAATACATAGTCTATCTGCCTTTCATTTTTTCTACAGCCAACTTAACTATGCCTAACAGGTAGAAGCACATTGAACTTGTCCAGAGTCACTTGGACCAGCTGTTTTCACTAAGGTCAGTTGCTGTAGTGGGCATATCTAGTTCATGTATTTACTAGGAAGTATATCGAAATATTTGGCTAGACCAATTTATAGCTCAAACTATACCACCCCTCCTCAGAATGTACAGAGCATCCACCTGCCTAAAAAAAGATAGGATGCATTATTTATGCTACATATTGGTATAGATGCAGAAAGTAGCAGAAAAGGCCATATTTCCTCAAAAGACAGAGGCCATTTGCATTTACTGAGTAAAATGTAGCAGATGCATGTGAAAATAAACATTAATTTGTGTCCTGGCATGGAACCACACTGACATTCTTTTAAAATACCTGGATTTAGTACTTTATTTTTACTTATAAATCATAAAGACTGAAGTATTAGTAGTAGTGTTAAAAGAATGTCACATACAATTATATCAGCAGTGCAGGGTAGCAGAACAAAGAGGAGACAAATTGAAATAGGTAATTTATTAGAAATACACAAATTGTCGTTCCTAATATTGAGTCTAATGTTCTTTTTTTTTATTATTAAATGATAGCTCTATACATTAATGCAAACAGGGGGTACAGTGTAGTGTTTTCATATACATTTTGAAATACTTTCATCAAGCTGGTTCACATAAATTTCATGTAATTTGCATAGTCATTGTGTCAAAACATTTACATTCTATTTCTAAAATGTTCACTTGTACCCTAGTTAGACAGAAATATAGGTGATCTTTCCGGTTAACCTCCCACCACCCAGCCACCCTTGGCTGAGTCTAATGTTCTTAGCTAAGTAAAAATTTGTCACAGATTCACATTTTCCCTGCTTTATGTTATTGTGCTTATTAAAATAATATGATGTGATCTGCAGTAGAGTCAAGAAATTCACAGTTTTGTTGTTTAAACAACTGTCTGGGGGGGGGAGGAAGAGGGATTCGAGGGTTCACTTCTGTGGTTCATCTTGCAAGGGTACAAGTGAATCTTTCTATGAGTAGAATATGAATGTTTTG
>NW_003852509.1:6511805-6595191 GCF_000181295.1 Otolemur garnettii
TCCAGACAAATGAATGTGTCCAGCAGAGAAACTACCAACTCTGTCAGCCACTTTATCCTCATGGGCTTTCCCTCAAGCCCCAAAATGCAGCTCCTCTGCTTCGGGTTTTTCTCGGTAGCCTATACTCTCACCGTGATGGGCAACGCAGCCATTGTCTGTGCTGTGCATTGGGACCGGCGCCTTCACACACCCATGTATATCCTTTTGGGAAATTTTTCTCTCCTGGAAATATGTTATGTCACCACCACTGTCCCTAAAATGTTGGCCAACTTCCTCTCCACAAGCAAGTCCATCTCCTTTGTGAGTTGTTTTGCACAGTTCTACTTCTACTTCTCCTTTGGGTATGACGAGGGATTCTACCTTTGCATCATGGCCTTTGACAGGTGCCTTGCCATCTGCCGCCCTCTGCATTATCCATGCATCATGACCAGACAGCTGTGCACTGGCCTCGTCATCTTCGGATGGTCATGTGGGCTCATCATTCTCCTCACTCCAGTTGTTCTCATTTCACAGTTGCCCTACTGTGGCCCAAATGTCATCAACCATTTTGTGTGTGATCCTGTTCCACTGATGATGCTGTCTTGTTCTGAAGACATCACCACCCAGCTCATTTATTCCACGTTCAATCATATATTTATGATAGGTACCTTTCTCTTTATCCTTTGTTCCTATGCTCTAGTGATTCTGGCTGTGGTGCGGATGACCTCAGAGGCTGGCAAACAAAAGGCTTTCTCCACTTGTGCTTCTCATCTGGCAGTTGTCACCCTGTTTTATGGCTCTATTTTCATGATGTATGTTAGTCCTAAATCAGGACACCCAGTGAAAATGCAAAAAATCATTGCCCTGTTTTATTCAGTGATAACACCTTTGTGTAATCCGCTAATATACAGTCTAAGGAACAAGGAGATGAAGGATGCTCTGGTGAAAATCTTCAGGACCAGAAAAGGTGTTCATAAAAGATGAATGAAACTCAAATTCCATCTGTCAAATACAACTTACCTGAATGAGCCATGAATGACACACGTGTTTACAAATTTAGTTTTATTAAGAAACTAATCGAATGAGGACTCATTATCATCTTAAATGACACTCACCATGAAATGAAATACTATAGTCTTATTTGAGAAGAATGTTTCAACAGTGACTTAAATTTTGTGTCAAAGATAATATTAAGTGAGTAAAGTTTTTTCTAAGCCAATTGGACCCTCTCTATGTAATTCAGTTTTTCAATAGAAGACAGAGGTCTGCTTTGTATTATCAAGCTGAAACAATTAACACATGTGTAACAGAGACCATAGAGTGCTCTGATGATTAATGCAATATCTCCCTGTAATTCTCCACTGGGAGATATTGACTGAAACAGAAGAGGCAAGTTTTAAGAATTCCACCTTGCTAGATTTTAGTAGAAGGTTTTTACTTTGTGGACATAGCCTTAGCTGGATAATAAATAATTGTTCACAGAGTGAACAAGAATTAAAAATTGAAAGTGTTTTAGTTACCCGCCAGATCTAAATACTATTAGAAAAACATGAGCATTACTTGGAGTACACTTGCTTAATGGTAACTCTAGTTTGAACACAATTCCTTGTACCGTAATTGGATTAGTGTTACTATTGAGTGACTTATTTTAGTACTGCCGTAGCATGCTTAACATTATTTCTATAAATATTGGATTAGCATAGTTGTTTTAATTATGATTTTTGTTTTGTTCTGTGGCCACATTTCTCAAGTATGACTCTCAAAAACATATTGAAAAGGAATCACAGTATAAAATGTAATTTATGGAATTTTAATTTGTAGCCTTCAAAGTTATTGGCTCCACAAGGTGAGAGGCATCAGCAATTAGGTTTCATGTCATCAAAAACCTGGGTTTGCTGGCTGGGCACCCCTAGCTCAGTGGTTAGGGCGCCGGCCTCATGCACCGGAGCTGGTGGGTTCAACCACCCCGAGCCTGGTAAATAACAACAACTATAACAAATAGCTGGGCATTGTGATGGGTGCCTGTAGTCATAGCTACTAGGGCACTGAGGATAGAGAATTGCTTGAGCCCAAGTGTTTGAGGTTGCTGTGAGCTATGATGTACAGCACTCTATGGAGGACAAAAAGTGAGACTCTTTGTCTCCATTTAAAAAAAAAAAAAGAAACTGTGTTGGAAATATTTTCTGGATTTGAAAGGCAAGATTCATGTTAAGTTCTGGGGAGAAAAGATGGTTGTTTTATTTTACTTCATATGAGAAATGTCAATCAAATAGCTAAGCAATTGGCTGAAGAACTATTGTATATGGGAAGAAAATAAAACAATTTAGAATTTTATCTACAATGACTTCAGTGCTAGGCTCAGATATTTAAAGTATTTATCAATTTAACTCTCAGTTTCACTTGTTCATGCCAGTTTCATTCATCTTTCTTTCTTTTTCTTGAGACAGAGTCAAGGAATAAGAATTAATGATTATTAATAAAGCATGCCAATTGTTATAAATGTGTACAGTGCCTACATTTGTAAATACCTTCATTAGTAAGCAAACTTTCCCCATGTACCTTAAATTCTATCTCACATTAAGCTTGCTGCCATGTAATAGCAATGAAATGGGGGTAAGAGTGCTTTACACCCAATGGCTACTTCTTTATCCACTTTTCATCCAGGAGTGTCACAAGGATGGACAATGTCATGCCTGGAAGTCTGATAGATGTTGGGGTGTACTTGGGGTGCCCCTTAATGTCACTTCAAAATAAGATAGATTATTGGGGCAGGAGTATAAAATTCTGCATAAAAATTACTAGAGATCTGCCAAGAAGGGCAAGTGACTGGGTTTATACCCTCTGTAAAATCTTTGACACCATACAAATGAGTTGGTGTTCATGAGAAAATAAGCAACTTTTCCCTGATCATCACAATTGCTGCATCTTCCAAGGTCACTGCCATGGCAGCCCAGCAGAGATCCCTGAATTTTCTTAGAAGGTTGTTTTAGATAACAGAATTGCTTTAGACTTTATTTTAGCCCAAAAGAATACATGATCACCAACACCTTCTGCTGCACCAAATATCTCAAGCATGTAGAGATACAAGTAAAAGAGATGCAGAAGTAGGTCCAGAGGCAGGTCCACTGGTTGCAAACAGTGACACTATCTAAAGATTCCTTCTTTGATGTCTGAAGGGGGTACTGGGTACTGGGTTACTGGGATCCTGGGATGGGATACTTATCAAGAATCATCCTGCTTGTGGTAATGGTCTTCCCTGGCCTACTTAAATGTGTTCTGGCTGTAGCCCAAAAATGTTGCACTGAAATTGTGTTAGTCAAGATTTCACATCAATCTGATGAGAAAAATGTTGACCACCATACACAGGGATGCCAGTGAGTACATGAAATGACTATCTTTGATCAGGTAGATGTCCAAGTCAAGGGATAAACTCCAGGACAGGATCCCGCTGGCCTTGGGCCAACCCATCTTGCCCCCACTCTTTCTCAATTATAGATCCTAGAATAATTGAGGATTGTGCTGGGGATGCAACATCCTGAGATAAGAAAGAAATGGCCAAAGTAACCAGCTTGCCATGAACCCTAGTCTTCTGCTGTCCTTTTCTGCCTATCACTGAGTAATTATTGTTGCATTTGCCTTGTGTGAGTATTTAGTCTCACTGAACACACGCAAGTAGCAGAGTGACCAGTGAATCTACTTCACACACAGTCAGCAGGTTCATTTACATTTGCACATATGCAAGATTTCCCTGTGCTATACAACAGGAAATAAAATTTCTGGTCAAAAGACATGTTCATCTTCAAATTTACTAGATATTGTTCAGTTGTAATGCAATGTGGTTGAACCAATTCACATCACATCCTAAGGTCATGAATCCCATTTCTCAGTATCCTCACCTACACTCGTTCTTGAGACAAAACAGAAAACATTGTAAATATAATTGGGGATCTTTCTTACTTTAATTTATTCAGAGATGTAGGAGGTAGATAGGCTCATCTCTCCAATTCAAGGTAAAGCATGCAGGAAGGCCATCCCTGGGGCTCCTCCCAGAACACTGAAGAAGAATCTCACCAGACCACCTAACAAGAGAAGAGCTTGGAGGCAGCCCAGGCAGGGGTACATCAACATGATCATCCCTGCATGGGGGATCAGAAGAACAGGTGATATTTTTTGGACTCCTGATCAGCAGTTTAGATTAAGGAAGTTAAGATTTCTGCCCTGCAGGGAAAAAACCTGCTTTCCCCCACCTCTTTTTTAAATATATGTTATCAAACCATTCCAAACATTTTAGATTTCCCCACTTACCTGAAAGCAGGGGATTCCCTCTAATCCTACTTTTGAGAACAATAAAAAAAAAACCTTGAGAGATTGGGGCCATTCTGCACTGCCTCAATCTCCAACTCAGTGCATGGGACAATGTACACCTATCCAGACTTCTCAGACTTAAGTTGTTATGAAGTCTGTTTCTTCCTTCAGTGCTGTCTCCCTTATCAGTCCCCAGCTGATGTCGGGGTCCCCCCAACACATTTACATAGCATGTATTTGCTGAGAGTCTACTGTGTCTTGAGACCTGTGGTCCACCTGAAGGATATGTGGTGACCTAAACTGAACACCGCAGGCTCTTCTGGAGCTTACCATCTAAATCCTAAATAAAATTTCCAGGTCAGGAAATGTCAAATTACACCTTCAACACATGTTATAAAGGAAAGGTACATAAGCTTTAACTTCACTCAGTAGGAGTAGAGTAGTGGTACAAAAGGGTCCCTTAGAAAGCAATGCTTGAGTTGAGAAAGAAAAAGTGAATAGCATTGTATAGATAAAGGGAGAGAAGAGTAGAAAGTGCATCTTTAGCACAAGAAATAGAATGTGACATAATTTCATCTCCCTATTTGAAAAATCTTCTCTGGCCACAGAAGAAAGAAGAGAAGTAAAATGGCAAATGTGAAAATAATTATAAAGCAAGTGTATTTGCTCCAGAAAGAGATAGCAAAAGTCTAGAAGCAGACGACTACAGATATAGAGGGAAATTTATATTCATTTGACACATTTGAGAAGTGCAAGAGTCAGAATATATTTAAAGATTGGAACAGAGGTTGAGGGTTAGAAAGATTGCCACAGATGTGCCCAAGGCCTTGCCATACCCCTTACCCCAATATTGCAGGGCATGCCAGCCTGACCTCCAACTGTCAATCCTACATTGCTTTGTCTGAGGGCTTTCTCTGGCCACAGAAGCCAGCTTTTATTGTCTCTACTGCAGGCTAGACATGCTGAGGAGCTAATGTCTCTGACCTAGCCCTTAAGTACTGACTATCAGGAACTGGTGCACAAATATCCTGCATATCTCAGGTGGAAAGTTTGTGAGGTGACTCCTCTATACTGGTTCCCAGAATTTTTCCCAGTTTAATCCCCAGTCAGCCATTCTCTTTATCGGCTACCTTCTCTCCGTAGCCTACTTCCCCAGTCTCCCACCACCCATTGATTTACTCACCAAATAAACTGCTTGCTGTGCTGAACCTTAGACTTTGGATCTGCTCTCAGAATAACCCTATAGACTGATGAAAGGGAATCTTATTCTCTTAGAAACACGAGAGGAAAATCCAGATCATGGATGCTCATTAGATTCATTTTGGAATTGAATGTGAGGTGCCTCTGAAACATCTCAGCAAATATACCATCTATCAGTAAGATATAAACACCATGTACTAGTTCTCATCTGAAACTCCGAGGCTGTAATTTGCAATTTGATGTAATCATTAGAGTCTAAGTGGACAGTTGTGAGACCTAGGAGATAATATACCATTGAAAGATAGAAAAGCTTGGAACCCAGCCATACAGAATGTCAATATTTAATAGCCAAATAAAAGAAAATGAACCCACAAAGTAGATAGAGAGGCTGTAGTCAGAAAAGTAGGAATACTCTGGAAAATCAGATAAGAAATCTGAATAGAGTTACCATGGAAGCCAAAGGAAAAAAACGCTGCAAGGAGTGAACAGCAATGCTAGATTTTGCTGAGAAGAAAGAGATACACATTGGAAGCAAAAATATAACACCAAGAGACATGAATGTCCTTGGTGATTTATGCAATCGCCATTACAGTGGCACAGTAGAAGAAGCCATATTTAAATATCCTGGAGATGGAGGGCATACGAGGAAGAGATAAGGCCATGCTATTTCTTGCCTGGAACCCCCTTTCCCCTGATATGTATGTTTCTTAGCACCCCACTTCTTATAAATCTTTTTCCCAAATACTGCCTTATCAGTGAGGCTTTCCCTGACTATGCCATTGCAAATCACAACCCAGGAGAACTGCAAGATAATAACCAAAGGGTGCTAATTATTAGTTAGGATGAGTAAGTTTTGAAGATCTATAGTACAGCATGGGGATTATAGTTAAAAACAATGTATTGCACAGTTTTTCCTTCATACCTGGGCAGATCAATACCAGGACCTCCCTGATAATACCAAAATCCTGGAATGCTCCTTTATGTAAAATGGCATAGTATTTGCATATAACCTAAATATGTCCTCCCTTATACTTTAAATCATCTCTAGAGAACTTATAATACCAAATACAATAAAAATGCTATATAAAAGTTGTAATACTATATAGTTTTTTTGTATAAATTTGTTGATTTTTAAATTTTTTCAAATGTTTTCTATCTGCAGTTGGTCAAATTTCCAGATGTGGTTCTCATGGATATAGAGAGCTAACAGTGTACACAAAACTTGCTACAAGAGTAATCTTAAATGTTCTCACAATAAAGTTACATTAACTGTGATATGTTGATTAGCTTCGTTTATTTCATAAATCACATATACATAAAAATATTACTTTTTATACTATAAATACATGCAGTTTTTACAAAGTGTATAATAATAAAATATCAGATGAAATCACCCCATTATAACTAAGCATACATTGGCCTAGTGCTGAGTCAGCCTCACACATTAGATACTGATCCCACAGAAGGTAGCCTTGGGAAAACACCAAAGTCAGAGTGTTTTCCTAAAAAAAGTTGTCGGTGGCTTTCATGACAACTTAAGCCCCAGAATTTCTCAAAAAAAAAAAAACCCTCTGTGAAGAAAGTAAGTAAAATAATGCTAGTTCTGTGAATTGTCTCTTTTTCTCATTTAAATCTATATACAAGTTTTATCTGTACTTTTATTTGACTGAATTTTGTTATTTTCTTCACTTTCCCCCATGAACCCCTAGTGTACTATATAGTTTCCTCATTTATTTGTCACCTGTCTTACTCCATCTGAATTTAAGTTCTACAAGTCAGGGATTATTATCCCTTTTGTGAACTCCTGCATTCATGAGCATTTACAGTAGTAGTGCAACATTGGTAATCAACTATTACTGTTGAATTGACTAATCAGTTTCCAATATATAAATATGAATTTAAATAATATCACATATATAGTAAATTTCATATTTTAATACAAGTATGAGGGGCAAATAAGATGGCAGAGTAGAAGAATCTCCCTGCTGTCCTCCTCTAACAAGGCAGGGGAAAGAGAGAATCCAATTATATCAAGCAGGCAGGGGGAACCAATCTGTCCATTGCTCTCAGGGTACAGCCAGTTGTGGTGGACTGCAGGAGACAGGAGAAAGCCTAAGAAAGCCTAGAGCTATGGCTGTCTGACACAGAAGGTGAGTCCCTGAGGGAGGGACAGGCTGGGGGCCCCCTGACAGAGGTCTAGGGATGGGAGGGAGACATTCTGCAGTTTTTAGATTTTAGAGGGAAGCCTGGACGAGTGGGAAGACTTGGACAGTGTACAGCAACTGGGTCTGATGTCAGGGAGTGGATTTCTCATCAGCTTGACTATTGGCTGAGCTGCAATTGGGGGGAGGTTGTGGCTGCTACCTGGGCCACCATTGTGGAATGGTCATGCAGGAAGAATTTCCATGGGGGCCTAGAACAGGGTTGGCACTGGTGCACTTGCTGAGCTCAGGCTTCCACTCTTGGGGTGAGCTGAGTGGCTCCCACAAACCCCAGAAATTGTTATCAGGGGACACTGTGAGACTTGCCTCTTAAGTATTCTGGAGAGCTTTAAGACCCCCAAGCAGGTGGGAAGTGAATGCTTAGGACACAATCAGGCACTCACTGAGGGCAACTAAGTCAGGATGACAGGACCATTCTCCTTGGAAACTAGAAAGTGGTTCCCAGCCTGTATTCTCCTTCTCTTATCACCACAGTACCACCCAGTGTCTGGCAATATATTGCTATATATATATCTCATTATAATATATGTTTGCTCCCTTCTGATTATATATAAATATAAACACAATAACATTATGTTATAATGAGATATGTACATATATATTTGAGACAGAATCTCACCTTGTCACCCTCAGTGACATCATAGCTCACAGCAACCTCAAACTCTTGGGCTCAAGCAATTCTCTTGCCTCGGCCTCCCAAGCAACTAGAACTACAGGCACCCACCACAACACCCAGCTATTTTTAGAGACGAGGTCTCACTCTTGTTCAGGCTGTTCTTGAACTGGCATAAAATTGAAAAAATATTTTCCCTGCAATTCTCAACTCCCAGTCCACCCCCTCACCTGGAGGTCTGAAGGTCTGCCCTCTGCAGAGCCCAGATTGTTTGCCAGTTCCCTGAGAGGCTTGGGCATTGTGTGAACTGCTGGATAATAGCATGGAAACAGTGACTTGAGTGGAATCCAGGGGCATGGTAAGAGACAGACACACTGGAAAAATTTGCCCTAACAGTGTCTGGCAGATGATCTTTTCTCACTCAGTAACTCACCAGAGAGGTCCAGGCTTCATCCCCTCAGTTTTGTGGGATAGAACTGCCTATGGATTTGAACCATCAGGCTGCTGGAGACTCTTTGAACTCTCCCTGTTGCACAGTAATTGTGTTGCCCAGGACAATAGAATTAGAACTCTCAACATGGATTGTTTACCAGTGGATCCTCTGAGGTTGAGTTGTGCTTGTTTTTTAGCAAGAAAGGACTGATTCTCCTCCTCCAGCTATCACTGGTGGAAAGCAGGGTGCCACAGTTGCTTGTATTTCTCCCCAGCTGAGATTTCAGCCTAATACCTTGAACTCATTAGGATTGGGTAGAGGCTGACTGACTTTAAGACAGAGCCAGCTGATGGAATCTCACCAAGCAGATCTTCAGAGTCTCTGGAACCAGCTCTGAAAGAGACATTTGTAAGGTTATAGGGCAAAAGCCACAATCACAAGCCCCAGTTCTTTGATAAGGGGTTGGTTAACTCTACATCCTGGGGCCCCCAATCCAATCTCACCCCACCATTTTTAATTGACAAATTGTGGAAAATTCAAATGGGGTGGAACAGTGGAAAAACTCTGGCAACATAAATAATCAGAGTAGAACAACTCCCTCAAGGAATGACAAAGGAGATACAAAAGAAGATGCCATTATTAGACAAATGCCTGGATTGTCAGAAATACAATTCAGAATATGTATGGCAAATAGGATGAATAGAATGGAGGAAAAACTGCAAATAGAAATCCAAAGAGTAGTTCAAAAGTTGTCTCAAGAAATTCATGAATTCAAGGCTGAATTCACCACAGGAGTCACAAAGTCACCAATGATATGAACATAATGAAGAAAGATATAGCAGAGCTCGAAGAAGTGAAAAAGTTATTTGAGGAAATACAGCATACAGTAGAATCCCTCAGTAATACAGTGGAGCAGGCAGAAGAAAGAAACTCAGAAAATGAAGACAAGAATTATGAATGATCTGCATTCAAGAAGGCAGAAAAATGAAAAACAAGAATAGAACATTTCTTGAGAGAGTTCTGGGACCACTCCAAAAGATCAAATATTCGTCTTATAGGAATTCTTCAAGGAGAAGAGGATAGTTTTAATGCATAGATGATCTACTCCAAGATATTATGGAGAAGAATTCCCCAAGCATTTCTAGAGATACTGAAATTCAGATAATAGTTTCAAAACCACAATAATACTCAATCCAAATAGAGCATCTCCTAGACACATTGTAAATAACTTTGCCAAAGTTAATATGAATAAGAAAATTTGGCAAGGAGACCAATATAAGAAAAGCATTATCTACAAAGGCAGAAATATTAGAATGACTGCAGATCTCTTAGCTGAAACATTTCAAGCCAGAAGAGGATAGTTGCTGGCCTTCAATCTTCTAAAACAAAAAAACTTTCAGCCCAGGATCCTGTTTCCAACTAAACAGAATTTCATTTGTGATGGAGAAATCAAATACTTTACTAGCATACACATGTTCAGGAAATTTGCCATAACTAAATCAGCTCTCCAGGAATTACTCAGACCCATTTTTCATAATGATCAGCACAATGGTCTACCACCAAGTAAACTCACTTAGAATTTATCAAACAAACCTAACATCCACAATGGTGAGAGGATTAATAATATGCACTGGACCTTTGAAAAACATCATGGCCAAAACACTACATACTTATTAATTCTCTCAATTAATTTGAATGCCTTAAATTGTCCTCTAAAGAGGCACAGGTTGGCTGACTGAATACAAAAACTCAGGCCAGGTATCTGTTGCCTACAAGAGACTCACCTTACCTCAAAGGATAAAAAAGACTCAGGGTGAAAGGATGGACATCTACAATACAGGGAAATGGAAATCAGAAAAAAGCAGAGGTTGCAATCTTATTTGTAGATACAACAGGATTTAATCTGAAAAAGATAAGGAATGATAAGGATGGAAACTGCATATTTGGTTTCTGTTTTTGTTTTGCAGTTTTTGGCCATGGCTGGGTCCAAACCCACCACCTCGGACATATCGAGCCGAGCCCTACTCTTTTGAGCCATGGGTGCCACCCAAAACTGCATATTTGTCAAGGGAAACACTCAAGATGTCAATAACTAACATTCCTGCATCCTATCTTAATACTCCTTAATTCATAAGGAAGTTAAGCAAACCCTAACAGATATGAACAAATGATGTCTTTCTGCACTATAATAGTTGGAGATTTTAATACCCTTTGGCAGTTCTGGATAGATTCTCCAAAACAAACCAAACAAAAAATAATGAACTTAAACTTGACCCTAGAACAAATGGACTTAACAGACATCTACAGAACATTTCATCCTAATAAAACTGAATACACATTCTTCTCATCAGCCCATGTATCATACACCAAAATTGATCATATCTTGGGACACAAATCTAACCTCAACAAATGTAAAAGAATAGAAATTATTCCTTGTATTTTCTCAGACCGTCATGGAATAAAAGTTGAACTCAACAGCAACAGAAATCTTCATACTCAAACAAAGTCATGGAAGCTAAATAACCTTAGGCTTAATGATAGCTGGGTCAAGAAAAGATTAAGAAGGAATTCATCAAATCTTAGGAACAAAATGATAATGAAGACAGATATTAAAAAACCAGTGAGATACTGAAAAGGCTGTCCTAAGAGGGAAATTTATAGCATTAGAAGTCTTCAAGAAGGAAACAGAAAGAGAGAAAGTCAACAACCTAATGAATCATCTCAAGCAATTGTAAAATGAAGAACAATTCAACCCCAAATACAGCAGAAGAAAAAAATAACCAAAATTAGAGCAGAATTAAATTAAATTCAAAACAAAAAAATCATTCAGAAGATAAGGGAAACAAAAAGTTTTTTCTTTGAAAAGATTAATAAAGTTGATAAACCTTTGGCCAACCTACCCAGAAACAGAAAAGGAAAATCTCTAATATCATTCAGAAACAATGAAGGAGAAATAACAACAGACACCTCAGAAATCTAAAAAATCTTCAATGATTACTACAAAAAAACCCTCCATTTCAGAAACATGAAAATGTGGACCAATGCCAACTTCCCAGAATCAAAAAAAATGCCAGGACCAGATGGCTTCACATCAGAATTCTATTAAACCTTCAAGGAGGAACTAGCACTCATATTACATAACCTTTCCCAAAACACAGAAAAAGAAGGAATCCTCCCCAACACATACTATGAAGTAAATATCACCTTGACCCCCAAACTATGAAATGAACCAAAATAGAAGGAAAACTATAGACCAAAATCATTAATGAATACCCATGCAAAAATATTGAATAAGATCCTAGCAAACAATTCAATGACACATCAAAAAAATTATATACCATGATCAAGTTGGTCTTATCTCAGGGTTATAAGGTTGGTTCAACATATATAAATATATAAATATAATACACCACATAAGTAAAATAGAAAACAAAGACCAATTGATGCAGAAAAACTTTTGATAATATCCATCATCCTTTCATGATTAGAACATTTAAGAAAATAGGCTTAGATGGGACATTTCTTAAACTGATAGAGGCCATCTACAGCAAACACACAGCCAATAACATATGGAATGGAGTAAAATTGAAAACATTTCCACTCAGATCTCAAACTGTACAAGGATGTCCATTGTCACCACTGCTATTCAACATGGTAATGGATGTGCTAACCAGTACAATCAGGCAAGAAATCTCCAGGGACTCAATTACAAAGCTCTGAGAAGTGATCAGGGAACATAGCAGTGTCTCAGGACACAAAATCAATACTTATAAACCAGTAGCTTTTGTATGTACCAACAATAGTCAAACCAAACATATAGTCAAAATCTCTATGCCTTTTACAGTAATGTAAAAAAAGATGAAATACATGGAAATTTATTTAACTAAGGAAGGGAAAAGACCTGAGAACTATGAAACCCTGAGAAAAGAAATAGTTGAAAATTTTAACAAATGAAAAAACATACCATGCTCATGGCTGGGAAGAATCAACATTGTCAAAATGTCCATACTAGCCAAATTCACAGATTTAATGCCATCCCTATCAAAGCACCAACGTCATACTTTAAAGAACTGTAAAAAATAGTACTTCATTTTATAGGGAATCAGAAAAAACCTTGAATAGCTTAGAAATAAAAAGAAATAAGAAGGTATCACATTATGTTATACTACAAATCTATAGTGATCAAAATAGTATGGTACTGGCACGAAAATAGAAATGTAGAAATATGGAACAGAAAAGAGAATCTAGAGATGCACTCAGACACATATTGTCATTTGCTTTGATAAGCCTAACAAAAACATACATTTCCTGTTTAACAAATGGTGCTGGAAGAACTGGCTAGTGACCTATAAAAGACTGAAACTGGACCCTCACCTTTAACCACTAACAAAGATTGATTCTAATTGGATAAAAAATTTAAACTTAAGACATGAAACTATAAAAATACCAGAAGAGAGTGCAGGGAAAACACTTGACGATATTGGCCTGAGAAAATATTTTGTGAGGAGTCGTCCCCTGATAATTAAAAGAACACCAAAAATATATTACTGGGATCTGATCAAACTGAAAAGCTTCTGCATAGCTAAGGGCACTGCAAGTAAAGCAAACAGACAACCTTCAGAATGGGAGATTTTTGGAGATTATGATTCAGACAACGGTCTAATAACTAGAATCCACAAAGAACTCAAATTAATCATTAAGAAAAAACAAACAATCTCATTTCTTGATGGGTAAGAGACTTGAACAGAAACTTCTCTGAAGATGACAGGCAAATGGCCAACAAACACAAGAAAAAAATGCTCATCAGAGAAATGCAGAGAAATGCAAAACTACTTTGAGATATTACCTAACTCCGGTAGGATTAGCCCACATCACAAATCTCAAAACTACAGATGTTGGCATGGATGTGGAGAGAAAGGAACACTTCTACACTGCTGGTGGTATTACAAACTATGCAGCCTTTTTGGAAAGAAGTACGGAGAATTCTCAGGGAACAAAATGTTAACCCACTGTTTGATCCTGCAATACCATTACTAAGTATCTATCCATCGGAACAAAAATCATTTTACAACAAAGACATTTGCACCAGAATGTTTATTGCCACCCAATTCATAATTGCCAAGTTGTAGAAGCAGCCCAAATGCCCAACAATCCATGAATGGATTAACAAATTGTGGTATATGTATACTCTGGAATACTATACAGCCAAAAAAGATGGAGATTTTTACATCTTTATGTTTACCTGGATGGAAATGGAAAATTTTCTTCTTAGTAAAGTATTTTAAGAATGTGGAATAAAAAGTATCCAATGTACTCAATTCCATTATCAAACCAATATATAATCACTTACACATTCATATGAATGATAAAACACAAATATAGTCCAGAAAGAAGGAGGGGGAGGAGACAATCAACAGGGAAGGGGGAGGGCAAGTGGAGGGAGTATATTTGGTGGGATCTCACCTAATCTACACTAAGTAAGGGTACATTTCAAAAGAACTAAGGGTGTATTATAAATGTCTTACCACAAAAAAATAAGTGAGGTGATGGTTATGTTAATCAGTTTGATTTAAGCATTCCACATTACATATCAAATTATCTCATTGTACCCCATAAATGTATAGTTATAATTAATAAAAATTAAGTTAAAAAAATAAAATATCTATCATGTCAAATACTTAACATCTCTTAAAGATGACAACATTAGAAATGTAGACTCTAAATAATATTGAAATGGGGCGGCACCTGTGGCTCAAAGGAGTAGGCCGCCAGCCCCATATGCCAGAGGTGGCAGTTTCAAACCCAGCCACAGCCAAAAATATATATATAATAATAATATTGAAATATGCAGTTTCCAATTATTATCATAATTAAGGATGCTCTACTATTAATATGAAAAAAATCAAACTTATTCTTCTCATCTGAGGTTTTCTTCACTTTAATAATCATGACCCCATTCCTTCCCCCTGCAGACTCCAGTAACCACCATTCTACTCTCAGTTTCTATGAGTTCCAAATGCAGTATTTGTCATTCTGTGTTTAGCTGATTTCACTTAGCATAATATTCTCCATTTCCATCTATGTTGTCTCACATGACAGAATTTCTTCCTATTTAAAGGCCGAATACTATTCCATTGCAAATACAAAGAATAGAGACATATATGGCTGAATCCATTCCAGTCAGTCCTCATATACCACATTTTTTTTTTTACCCATTTGTCCACTCATAACTTCAGGTGATGCCATAATTTGACTATTGTGTATAGTGTTGCAATGAATGTGAGAGTGCAGATATCTCTTCAATATATTTTTGAAATAAATATATATATTTGAATAAATATATATCCCACAAATAAGTGGGAATGGGATTAATAGATCACATGGCAATTCTATTTTTCCTTTTCTGAGGAAGCTCCATATAATTTTCTATAATAACTATACTAACTACATCCCTACCAACAATGTATGAAGGTTGCCCTTCCTCCACATTCTCATCAGCAATTCTTATTTTTTATCTTTTTGAGATTAGCCATTTTAATTGAGATGAGGGGAAATCTCATTGTAGTTTTAATTTATATTTCTCTTTTCTCACAGACATAGGAAAAATAATCCTCAAATTTATATGGAACCACAAAAACTCCTGACTAGCCAAGGAAATCATGAATGGAAAGATCGTTTTCAAACTATACCATACAGCATTTATAATTAAAATATCATGGTCCTGCCATAAAAATAGATACATCAACCAGTGGAACAGAACAGAGAGTCTAAAGCCTAGAACAGAACTCATACATGTATAGTCAATTGATCTTTTACAAGGTAATAAGAATACACAATGGAAAAGAATAGACTCTTCAATAAATAGTGTTGGGAAAACTGGATGTCCACAGGTAAAATAATGAAATTGGATTTCTGTCTCACACAATATACAAAAATCAACTAACTTACAATCAATCAAAGGGTTAAGTATAAGACCAGAAACTGTTTTCCTTTAAAAGAAAACAGAGGAAGAAGTGTGTGCTTTTGGTCTTACGAATGACTTGCTAGATTTGACTCCAAAAGTACAAGCACCAAAACCAAAAATAAATAAATGAGATTATAACAAAATAAAAATCTTCTGTATATCAAAGGAAACAATTAAGAGAGGAACAAGTAAAATCCCTAAGGCTTGAGAGAAAATATTTGCAAACCATGCATGTGATAAAGGATTACATTTAAAATATATGAGGAACCCAACACCAGGCAGAACCACTCAGTCCCTGACACCAGAAACCCACAGAGAGAGCCTCTAGACCCACCCTGGTGACGGAACCCTATGTTCCAGGTGAAATAAACTGGAGTTATCTGCTAAAGATGAACATATGCCTTCCCTAGGATCTAGTAACTCATATTTGTAAAACATAAATTCTTATAAGCATACACCAAAGATACACATACACTTAATACTATTAATAGCAGCATTATTCCCAAAGGCAAAGGTTAGAAAAAACCCAAATGTCCCACCAACAAAAGGATTGATGCCTGTAATATAAGCATTCAAAGGAACATTATACAGCAATAAAAATAATTGAACTTCAGTCACATGCAAAATCATAGATAAATATTCCCAAATACTTGTATATTAATGAGTGAAAAATCCCCAAAATGGAACATATGTTGCATGATTTCATTTATCTATGCTTCAAGAACAGGCAAATTGGTGGTATTAAAAGCAAGCAAGTAATAACAGGAAGCATCACAATGAGACTTCTGGTAATCTAGGTAATTTTTCATTTCTTCCACCCAGGTGGTGGTTAAATGTTGTGTGCACTTTTAATAATTCAGCATTATGTATATTTTTAGGTACAATGTTTTAAGAACAAAAAATAAAGCACATGATTTTCTTCTATGCTCAAATACTTCCACTGACTCTTACAGGGAAAGCCAAAGTCTTACCATGGCCCACAATACTCTGGATGATCTCCCTTCCTCTAGTAGCTCTTGCCATCATATCCTACTAATTTCTATGTCACTTATATGGCTACGGCTATGTGGGCCTACTTGCTGTTTCTCCAATATGTTATGCTTTCTTCTGCATCTGGTACCCAGGATTGTTTTGCCTGGAATGCAGTACCCCCAGATAGCCATAAAGTTTGTTCTCTCACTTTAAGACATTACTTCATTGTCACATACTTGTGAGGCTTTCCTATGACTCTACTTCAAATCATTATCCCCCTATTTTAGCATTCTTTCCCAACTCTATGCTTCATTTTTCTCTATATTATTTTTCAATGTACTATGTAATTATCCTATTTATGTTATTTATTTCATCTTCCAGTACAGTGAAGGCAAGATTTTAGAGTTGTTTTCTATAATATTCTTGGGATCTGAAATAGTGTTTGTCACATAACAAGCATTTAATTAATATTTGGGGAATAGCTAAATGCCAATTAAATTACTCAAACTGGAAATGCTTTGTGCTCTACATAAAATTTAATTCAAATATTTCCAACAATGTTAAAGTCACAGATAGTTGACAGGCAAAGAATAATTTCTTTTTCTTTAAAATACATATAGGGAGCTTTAAGGTAAAGCTTCCTATTATAGCCATTATGAAAATTCCTTTTGTTACTGAATTATTCCCCGGGAAGTTTAACAATACATGGGCACAAAAGAAGAAAGAAATGATAGAATCTACTACTGCATGATCACTACCAGTGGGGAATAGTACTAACTTGACTTTGATTGTAAATGAAAACTCAAAAATGATATCCTCCTTTGAACAAATAAATGTTAAATACTATCAAATCATCAAGAGAGAGCTCCAGATCCCAAAAGGCTGTGATGCAAGTAAATATATAATCCCTTCTGAGCTTGAATTTGACTATAAATACATGCTTTCAATGGAGGAAAAATATTTTAGGGTTCACTCTTTGCAACCATAAGAGATAACAAACAGGATTCTACAATTTTTTGAAAGTCCCTCATACGCCTTTCAATCCATGGAATAATATTTTATCTCCTATCTCTGACCTTCTCAGTATGTATTCAAGGAGTGAGTGGGAAGTGTGAGCTACATGTGCTAAATTGTTTTGCAAAAATAATTTAATAGAAAATATTTTCTTCTTGTCTTTGAGAAAACTATATCTCAGAATAAAAAGTTGGCAAAGAATATAGCTGAAAAATATAAATTTTCTTCTTGTTTCCTTGAGTTCTGGAGGATATTTTTCACTTAGTTTTCTTATCTCTTTAAAAGATGACTAAGTAATATTTTAAATGAGGCTTATGATTTCAAATAAAGATGTACATTACCTGATGAATTGCTTAGAAAGCTGTATTTTCATTATTTTTGTTACTCGGTAAGTAGAAGAAATAAGCTAGGTCTCTCTTCTCAGACATATTTAATCTCCCAAGCCCAAATGTTGATTTTCAGTTCCATTAGATTATTAAGCCTTCATATCATAGGAATTATTTCTTTCAGTAACAAAGATATACTTCTTATATAAGTTTTTCTTGTTTTGTTGTTGTTACTTGGGGCAGAAGTAACTAGAGAGAGAAGAGTGAAAAATTCCATCTTTCAGATTCATCTAGATGAGAAAGACCTCAGTGAGCAATCACAATGAGATGGAAAGGATACCAAAGTCTGGCTAAAAAGACAAAAAGGGAGTATGTGGGGGACAAAAGCAATGAATGAAGGAATACAGGAATCTTTGTAAAAATGCAAATCCTATCTGCCTTTCATTTTTTCTACAGCTTACTTTACTATGACTAACAAACATCACTAAATCACTATGACTAACAAGCACATTGAACTTAGCCACAGTTACTTGGACCAGCTACTCTTTCTAAGGTGAGTTGCTATAATGGGCATATCTAGCTCAGAGATTCACAGGGAAATATATAAAAAAAATTAGCTAGGACAATTGAGAGTTCAAAATATGGCACTCTTCTTCATAGTGTAGAGGACATCAGGCTGCCTAAAAAGGAAAGGATGCATTGTTTATATTAAACATTGATATAAATATATGAAGTAGCATAAAAGGACATATTTCCTCAAATGATGGAGGTCTTTTGTATTTATTGAGTAATGTGTGGTAGATGAAAGTGAAATTAGTCACTAATTTGTGTCCTGGCATGGCACTACATTGAGAGTTTTCTGGAATACGTTGATTTTTAATCACTCTTATAAATCATGAAATATCAGGTTATTTGATGTTTAATCACTCTTATAAATCATGAAGTATCAGGTTATTTGTTTTAAAAATGTCACAGACAGAGACATGGATCAAGAAAGCAGGTTAACACACACAAAAAAAGCAGACTAATTGAACTAAGTAATTTATCAGAAACACGTAACTTTTCATTCCTAACATTGAGTCTAAAGTTCCTAACAAGGTAAAAATTTGTTCCAAATTCACATTTTTCCTGTTTTATATTATTGTGCTTATTAAAATAATATCATCTCATTAGGAGTAGGGAAATTCACAGTTTTGTTGTTTCAACAAAGGTTTAATTGTTCAACACTTTATAAAATACATGATAATGAATTTTGGTGTTTTCAGGAAGAAACAGCGTGCTCCATTTCATTCTATGTTTCAGTTATCTCTACCACCTCATGTCTTCCAGACTAATAAATGTGTCCAGCAGAGAAACTACCAACTCCGTCAGCCACTTTATCCTCATGGGCTTTCCCTCAAGCCCCAAAATGCAGCTCCTCTACTTCGGGCTTTTCTCAGTAGCCTATACTCTCACCCTGATGGGCAACACAGCCATTGTCTGTGCTGTGCGTTGGGACCGGCGCCTTCACACACCCATGTATATCCTTTTGGGAAATTTTTCTCTCCTGGAAATATGTTATGTCACCACCACTGTCCCTAAAATGTTGGCCAACTTCCTCTCCACAAGCAAGTCCATCTCCTTTGTGGGTTGTTTTGCACAGTTCTACTTCTTCTTCTCCTTTGGGTGTGATGAGGGCATCTACCTTTGCATCATGGCGTTTGACAGGTGCCTTGCCATCTGCCGCCCTCTGCATTATCCACGCATCATGACCAGACAGCTGTGCACTGGCCTCATCATCTTTGGGTGGTTATGTGGGTTCATCGTCTCCCTCATTCTAGTGGTTCTCATTTCAAAGTTGCCCTACTGTGGCCCAAATGTCATCAACCATTTCCTGTGTGATCCTGTTCCACTGATGATGCTGTCTTGTTCTGAAGACATCACCACCCAGCTCATTTATTCCACTGTCAATCATATCTTCATTATTGGTTCCTTTCTCTTTATCCTTTGTTCTTATGCTCTAGTGATTCTAGCTGTGGTGCAGATGACCTCAAAGGCTGGCAAACGAAAGGCTTTCTCCACTTGTGCTTCTCATCTGGCAGTTGTCACCCTGTTTTATGGCTCTATTTTGGTGATGTATGTTAGTCCTAGATCAGGACACCCAGTGAAAATGCAAAAAATCATTACCTTGTTTTATTCTGTGATAACACCTTTGTGCAATCCCCTAATATACAGCCTCAGGAACAAGGATATGAAGGATGCTCTGGTGAAAATCTTCAGAACCAGAAAAGATGTTCATGAAATATGAATGAAAGACAACTTCCATCTCCCAAGTGCAACTTACCTGAATAAGCAATGAGTGATACATTTGTCTACAAATTTATTTATTTTTATTAAGAAACTAATACAATGAGGACTTACTATTATCTTAAATGGCACTCACCACAAGATGTAATGCCGTGGTCTTATTTAAGAAGAATGTTATGAAATCAGTATATAATCACCTGCACACCATTCATAGGGACGGTAAAACATAACTGTAGTCCAGAAAGGAGGGAAGAGAAGGGAGAGGGAAGGGGAGGAGGGAGGCCAGGAGGAGGGAGGGTATTTGGAGGGACCTCACCTAATGTGCACAATGTAATGACACTTTTCAAAGAAAAGCGTCAAGAATAGAGTATAAATGTCTTACTACAACAAATAAGTAAATGAGGAGATGTTTATGTTAATCAGTTACATGTAAGTATTCCACATTGTGTATCAAATCAGCACATTATACTCCATAAATTCATTAATGTACACAGTTATGATTTAATAAAGAAAAAAATAAATGATCAACTACAAAGACAAAAAAAAGAGGAATGTTACAACAATGAATTAGATTTTGTGTCAAAGGTAATATCAAGTAAGTAAAATTTTATGTCTAAGCCAACTGGACCCTCTATATGTAATTCAAGTTATTAAAAAGACAGAGTTGCTTTGTGTTACTGAGATCAAACAACCAACACACATGTAAAAAAGAGCAGCATCATAGACTGCTCTCTTGATTAACACTGTAAACCAGTAATTCTCCACTAGGAGATATTGACTGAAACAGAATAGGAAAATGTCAAGAATTCCACCTTGCCAGACTGCAACAAATGGCCTTTACCTTGCGGAAATTAGAGAATTAATAAATAATTTCTTAGAGCATGCACAAGACAACAATTAGGAATTTAAAGTGATTTAGTTACCCAGAACATTGTACAGATATGATCTAAATACTATTAGAAAGACATGAGCATTACTAAGAGCATACATGCTTTGTGGTAACACTAGTTTAAACACAGCTCCTACTGTTATAATTCGATTAGGGTTAGTACTATGTGACTTATTTTACTACTGCCATAGCATGCTTAAAATTATTTCTATAAATATTTGCTTAGCATAGTTGTTTTAATTATGTTTTATGTTTTGTTCTGTGGCCATGTTTTTCAAGCATCACTCTCAAAAACATATTGAAAAGGAATCACATTAAAAAGGTAATTTACAGAATGCTAATTGTAGTCTTCAAAGTTATTGGCTCCACAAAAGAAGGTGCACCTGCAATTAGGTTTCATGCCATCATGAACCTGGGTTGAGAACAATTTCTGGATTTGAAAGGCAGGTTTCATGTTAAGTTCTGGGGAGAAAAGATGGTTGTTTTATTTTATTTCACGTGAGAAATGTCAATTAAATAGCTAAACAATTGCCTGAAGAACTATTGTATATGGGAAGAAAATTTTTAAATTTAGAATTTTATCCACAGCAACTTCAGTAATAGGCTCAAATCTTTAAAAGATTGATCAATTTAACTTTCAGTTTCACTTGTTCATGCCAATTTCATTCATCTTTCTTAATTTTGTGATAAAGTGTCCATGAAGAATGTTATGTGAGAGGCACAAAATATAGGCACTTACTAAGGCTGGTGACCAATCACTGAACCACTGAAATGCAGCCTTAATGGGAGACTAATGTTAAGCCCTCAGTATGGAATCAACCTTTCAGAAAACCAATCAGCAATGGGTGGTAAATTGATTATATGAAATTCCTTATATTCTAGGGTGTATAAAATTTGTTTATTCTGAGATCAGTGGTGTTATCCGTCCCCTAAAATCACAGTGCTAACTGATGTCCCAGCAATATATTGCAAAAAATATATAGAGATCTAAAGTCAGACTATTCAGCAATATATGTGTGTGTGTGTGTGTGTGTGTGTGTATTAGATATATGTTTTTATGTACATATATGTGTATATATAATCAGGTTTATTTCTTTTGGTTTGTTTTGTTTTTTCTTTTTCTTCTTGTTAGTATTTTCTTTTTTTGTTTGTTTGTTTTGGGGGGGGTTGTTGCTATTGTTGTTCTGTTTATTTGGTACTAAGGTTGCTTGGTTTTGGTTATTTAGGGATTTTTGATATTTTGTATTATTGTGTTTGGTTTGTTGCTTATTTATATGGCTGGTTCTTTTCTTAACTTCTATCTTTACCTTCATCAAGAACAAGGGCTCCTATATTTTTTGGATATGGTATTTTAGCCTCATTTATTCTCTTTCCATATTTCACTCAGTACATTTCTCTTTGGAAAGACACTCCTCTACCTTTCTCATCTTTCCCACAATAATTGCTTCTGTAACATAAGATATCCCCTCCCTTTTTTTGGTCTTTCTCTTTTCTTTCTTCACTCCACTACCCTCTCTCTTCTCTATTAGACACAATGATATTTTTAATTTCTATTAACTATTCTTATCTTATCATTATTATTTTGTGAGCTTTTGGTTGGTTTTTTTTCTGAGCACTAAGGGGACACATGTGGCCTCACAGGTAGGCCACAGCACGAATCTGGTTCAAGGGGGCTAAAAGACCTTTCTACCTCTGGCCCTAAGAAGACACTATTAGCAAGACCTTAATGCAGAATTTTTCTATTTCATTTTCACTCTTACTTAATTTTTCCATGGTATTTTTTTGTTTTGCTGTTTTCCTTCCCTTTCTAGTTTGGCATGGGAAGAGTCTGGCTCTGCTCAGGCTGGTAAGAACCACCTGATTTTGAGGAACCCTTCCAGTCCAGCCCCCTCAAAACCCTTGCGTTATAAGCGTGGCCTTAGCAACACCTGATCATTACCATTTCATCGCTCTTAGCCTCTCTTCCTGACCTCCATCTCTCCTGTTCTCCAGGTTATTTTTTCTTTTCCTTTCTTTGGTTATTCTTTTTTCCATTATTTTCTTTTCTTCCTTTTCTTTTCATTTATACTTTCCTTAATTTTTACTTTTTATAATCCCCCTGTTTCTCCCTGCCTGTTTCTTACCTTTCCCCTCATTTTGGCCTCACACCAAGAGATCTCTTCATCACATAAACTCTGAGACAAGGTAATTTGGAGATCTCAATTCAATCTAACCATACCAGCTTTACTAGACAAATTGTGGAAAATAATCATGCAGTGGAACCAGCAGAAGAATGTTGGCAACATAAATAATCACAGTAGATCAAGGACCCTAAGGAATGACAAGAGATACATCAGAAGATGCCACTCATTAAAAAATGGCCAAAATATCAGAAATAGTATTCAGACTATGGATGGCAAATAAGATAAATAGAATGGAGAAAAAGCTGAAAATAGAAATCCAAAGAGTTATACAGAAGTTGTCTAAAGAAATAATGAATTCAAAGACAAAGTCCAAGGATATGGACAGAATGAGAAAGAAGACAGCAGAGCTCAAGGAAATGAAAAAGTTATTCAAGGAGCTCCAAAATACAGTACAATCCCTCAGTAATAGAGTTGACCAGACAGTAGAAAGGATCTCTAAAATTGAAGACAAAGCTCTTGAACATTCTCAAATGCCCAAAGAGGCACACAAATGGAGAGCAAAACTGATCATTCCTTGAGAGAGTTGTGGGAACACTGTAAAAGATCAAAAATTCATCTTATAGAAATTTCTGAAGGAGAAGAGGATGGCCCTAAAGGCACAAATGCTCTACTCCAAGATATTATGGAGGAGAATTTCCCAAGCATTGCAAGAGATACTGAAATTCAGATAGTAAACAGTTTCAGAACCCCAGCAAGACTCAATCCAAAAAAGCATCTCCTAGACACATTGCAATTAACTTTGCCAAAGTTCACATCATGAAGAAAATTTGCAAGCTGCCAGAAATAGGAAAAGCATAACCTACAAAGGGAGAAATATTAGAATGACTGAAGATCTCTCAGCTGAAAACTTTCAAGTCATTGACCTTCAATCTACTACAACAAAACAATTTCTAGTACAGGATCCTGTATCCAGTTAAATTAAGCTTCATTTGTGATGGAGAAATCAAATAAGTTACTGACATATACATGCTGAAGAAATTTGCTATAACTAAACCATCTCTCCAGGATATTCCCAGACCCATCTTCCATAAATCTTCCATAATGATCAGCACAATGGTCTACCACCAAAGTAAACTCACCCAGAAATTTTGAAGAAAACTTAACTTCCACAGTGGTGAAAGTATTAAAAATATCCACTGGACTTTTGAAAAATATAAAACACAAAACACTTCCATGCTTATCAATTCTCTTAATTAATGTGAATGGCTTACATTGTCCTCTAAAGAGGCACAGACTGGCTGACTAGATACATAAACTTAGACCAGATATCTGCTGAATACAACAGTCTCATCTTACCTTAAAGAATAAAAATAGACTGAGGGTTAAATGATGGCTATCTACAATACAGAGAAATGGAAATCAGAAAGAAGCAGGGTTGCAATTTTATTAGATAGAGGATGGTAGCCAGTAAGGTAAGGATTTTCTGAGAAATCAGCCAAGAAATCTGAATAGAGTTATCACTGAAGCCATAAGAAAATAATGTTGCAAAGAGTGAACAGCAATGCTAGATTCTCCTGAGAAGAAAGAAATACACATTGGGACCAAAAAAACTCCATAAGACTTAGGGACATGAATGTCATTGGTGATTTATGCAATGGTCATTATAGTGACATGATAGAGGAAGCCATATTTAAATATACTGGAGATGAGGGAAACATGTGCAAGAGATGAGACCTACTTCCTGTTTCTGAAACATGCCAGACACACTTCTGTTTCATGGCACCTACATCTGCTGTCTCCTCTTCCTAGAACCCCCTTTCCCCAGATATGTGTATTTCTTAGCCTCACACTTCCTTTAAGTCTTCTCCCAAATACCACCTTGTCAGTGAGGCTTTCCCTGACCATGCCATTGAAAATCACAGCTCAGGAGAATGATGAGATAATGACCAAAGGGTGCTAAGTTTCAGTTAGGATGAGTAACTTTTGAAGATCAATCTATGAGGATTATAGTTTAAAACAATGTAGTACACAGTTTTTCCTTCATGTCTGTCAGAATTGGTGCCAGAACCTCCCTGAGGGTACCAAACTCTGAGGATGCTCAAGTTCCTTATATAAAGGAACATAGTATTTGCAGATAACCCAAGTACATCCTTCCTGATACTTTCAATCATCTCTACACAACTCAATACTGAACACAATGGAAATGCTATACAAAAGTCATTATACTGTATCGGTTTTATTTGTAGAATTTTATGTTGTTTTTCATTCTTTTTTTCAACTGTTTTCTATCTGTAGTTGGTTGAATGCCCAGATGTGGATTTCGTGGATACAAAGGGCCAATGGTGTATGCCAAACTTGCTAAAAGAGTAATCTTAAATGTTCTAACAATAAAATTGCATTAAGTGGGTGACCATGTTGATTAGCTTAATTATTTCACAAATCATGCATACATAAACATATCACTTTTGTATTATATATATATATATGCAGTTTTTTAAAAGTATAGAATAATAAAACAGCAAACAAAATTACCCGTTATAAGTGAGCCTAGTGCTAATCAGCCTCACACACAGGATAGCAATCCCACAGAAAAATAGCCTTCAGAAAAGGTCAAAGTCAGAGTAGCTTCCTGAGGAAATCGTACATGACAACTTAAGCCCCAGAAGGTCTCACAGAACAGCCAAATATACCTCTACAAAGACAGAAAGTAAAAATAATGCTACTTTTGTGAATTGTCTCTTTTTCTCATGTAAATCTTTATACAGGTTTTATCTGTAATTTAAAACTTAATAAAGCAATTTTAGCCCAGTATTATTGGGGGGGGGGTGGAGGGATGGTGGTTGGTGGAATCATGCCTACAGTTCATCCTATAAGGGTACATGTGAATCTCTCTAATTGTAGAATATAAATGTCTTAACACAATAACTAAGAAAAAGACATGAAGGCTATGTTAACCAGTTGGATGAAAGTATTTCAAATTGTATACAGAAACAGTACACTGTACCCCATGATAGTATTAATTACACTGCTATGATTTAACTTAAAAATTAAAAATAAATAAATAAAACTTAATAAAGCTGGGGGGAAAGTTTCACCTCTGCCACTGCCACCTTCTACACTAACGCCATACACTTTATTGTTGTCTCCACCTTTACTCAAGAACCCCTAGTATACCATACAGCTTACTTATTTATTTGTCACCTGCCTTCCTCCATTCATATAAGTTCTACAAGTCAGAGATATTTAACCCTTTCATGAACTGCTGCATTCATGAGCATTTATGGCAATGCCTGCAACATCAGTAATCAACTAGTTTATTGAATTGACTACTCAGTTTTCAACATATAAATATAGATAATATAAACATGTAAATTTTATATTTAAATACATGAATGAGTTAAACTATAAATGTTAATAGAGATGAAAAGGAAAACTTTAAATTCTGAGCTACATTACATCTCCCTCTAAAAAGCAAAAGACTTGTGATTGATTTTGTAGCACACACACTATTTTAATACCAAGAAATTCAGATGAAAAAAGATCACCTTAAAATAGCAGAAACTATTAAGAACAGAGTATAAATGTCTTACCACAACAATTAAGTAAGAGACAAGATGGTTATGTTAATCTGTTAGATGTAAGCCTTTCACATTATATATCAAATCAGCACATTGTACCCCATAAATGCATTAATGTACACTGTTATGATTTAATAAAGAATTAAAAAATAGTAGAAACTCAAAAGATACTCTCTGTAACAGATCTTGAGGTGTATGAGAAATGGTTTTGAATGGGATGAAGAGGCTTATACTGCCACCTTGTGACCCTGAGTCAATGTGCACAGGATTTGGGGGAAGGCAGGAAGGCAATGAAGGAACCACAGAGTGCCTAAGTGAACAAGGAAATAAATTCTCCTTCCTCTTCCAAACAGATATCAACTCTCCCAAAACTTCTCATCACTATCAGCATACAATGACAGCATATTTGCTTAATTAGCTACAAACATATAAGAGTCTGGAGACTGGCCTGTGGGTGGGATTTTCTGCTAAGATTGAGTTTCCAGGATTTTTGTCCTACTACAGTTGCTTGATGCACTGTGAGCTCCTTAGGGTCAAAGATTAATTAATTTTTGTCTGTCCAGAGTCTAAAGTTCAAGTACTTCTTTATTAAATCAGTATGTTTATCAAGTGAAATGCTTTAGCAACAAATTCAATTAAAAAACAAGCCCTCAAAAAAACAAACCAAAAAAATAAACCATATTGTTGACCAAAGTGAAGAAAAAGACATAAACACTCAAAGACAGCTACAACCATATTCAGCTTAAATATAATTTCCATTGGTACCATCCTAATCTCATGAAAGATATATCAACTGAAATTCTAGCCAAATATAGTCTCCTAACCTCTGTGAATTTCTGTTTTATCACTTGAGAAGGGTATTGCCTCTCTCATCAATTTTCTTGCAGTGTTCAGAGATCATCTGTTGTAGCATTTGTTGTTATTTCCCCTTTATCATTTCTGATTAAGGAGATTAGAAATTTTACTTTTATTTTTCTAATTAATCTGGCCAAAGGTTTATTGATTTTATTGATTTTTTTAAAAAATCAAATTTTGTTAATTTTCTGAATGATCCTTTTGCTTTCAATTTCATTAATCTCTGATTTAATTTTGGTTATTCATTTTCTTCTGCTGCATTTGGAATTAGATTGTTCTTTTTCCAATTCCATGAGATGATCCATGAGTTTGTTATTGCAGTCTCTTACTGTTTTTCAAATGAAGGTGTCTAATGTGATAAACTTCCGTCTTAAGATTACTTTTGCTATATCCCACAGGTTTTGGTAACTTGTATCTTCCTTGTTGTTATGTTTGAGGAATTTAAAGATTTCCTTCCCCTTTTATGTCTTCCTGAACCAAACTATCATTCAGCATAAGGTTGTTTAATTTCCATGTTTTTGTGTGGGGATGAACGTTTTTGTTGGAATTGAGTTCCACCTTTATTGCCTTGTGGTCTGAGAAGACACAAGGTATAATTTCTAATCTTTTAATTTTGCTGAGGTTTGATTTGTATCCTAGGCTCTTGTCAATTTTGGAGTACGTACCATGGCTAAGAAGAAAAATGTATATTTTTTAGCTTTGGGATAATGTGTTCTATATATGTCTAATAAGCCCATTTGTTCTAGCGTCACATTTAAGTCCTTTGTATCTCTGTTTAGTTTCTGTTTAGAGGATCCGCCAGTTCTGTCAGAGGGGTGTTAAAGCCTCTGGCTATTATGGTGTTATGGGATATCATATTGCTCAGACCTATCAAGATGTTGTTCATAAATCTGGGAGTATTTAAGTTGGGTACATAAATACTTAAAATTGAAATATCCTCCTGTTGTATTATTCCTTTAACCAGTATAATGTGTCCATCTTTTTCTTAACTTTAAATCCACTTGTACCTGAAAATAAGATCTCAATCCCTCTTTTCTTCTGATTTTTATTTGCCTGAAATACTGTTTTCCATCCCTTAACTCTGAGTCTTGATTTGTCCTTCATGGCTAGGTGTGTCTCCTAAAGACAGCATATGAAAGGCTTGTGCTTTTTCATCCAAACAGCCAGCCTGTGCCTTTTCAGTGGTGAATTCAGTGCATTGACATTTATTAAGAGAATTGATATGTATGGTGGAGTTCAATTCATCTTATTTTTTGAATGTCCACTGTATAGTTTTATTCCTTGCACCATTTGTGGAAGGTAAGTTTTGACCTTTAGCTTCTGGTTGTTTACTGTCCTGATGTTCCATTGTGGTGGTCAATGTTGAGAACAGTTCTAAGTATTTCCTATAGAATTGGTCTTGCTGTGGTGAATTTCCTCAATGTTTGTATGTCTGTAAAAGATTTGTTTTCTCCATCAATTTTGAAGCATAACATAGCAGGATACAAAATTCTAGGCTGAAAATCATTATGTCTATGAAAATTAAAAGTAAATGACCCTTCTTTTCTGGCTTGGAAAGTTTTAGCTGAAAAGTTTGCTGTCACCCCAGTGACTCTGCCCTGTAGCTCAGTTGGTACTTACTCTCAGCTACTTGCAGAATTATTTCCTTTATCTTGACTTTGTACAAGTTCATTACAATGTGTCTTGGAGAAGCTCTGTTTGAGTTGAGATAACCCAGTGTTCGATATCCATATGAAAGGAGTGTGTCAGTATCTTTAGTAAAACTTGGGAAGTATTCATTAATGATAGTCTCCAGTAAGGCTTCCATTCCTCTGGGACAATCTTCTTCCCCTTCAGGAATCCCTATTATTTGTGTGTTTGAATGCTTCTTGGACTCATAGTTCACTAAGCGACTGTTCTACTTCCTATCTCTTCTTTTTTGCCTCTTTGACTACCTGAGTTAACTCAAAGTTTATCCTCTAGTTCTGAGGTTCTTTCTTCTCCATGGTCTAACCTATTTTTTGTACTTTTCATTGCATCTTTACATTCCTTGATTGTCTCCTTAATTTCCTTAAGCTCTGCCATATTATTTCTATATTCTACATACCTCTCATCTGATTTTTGGTTCTCTCGTTCCATTTGCTTGACCATTTCTTTTATTTTAAATTCCCTTTCTGTCAAATCCATTACTTCTTTATAGGTGGAATCTTCTGCAGTAGCTGTGTTATGATCCCTTGGGGGAGTTGCTCTGTTTTGGTTTTCCATGTTGCCTACATTTTTCTATTGGTTCCCCCTCATGTGTGTTTTCTTCTTCTTCACCTCCTTGACCACTTTTTTCCTTCTCACTTCCTCCTTTGCTTCAAATTACCTTGTCTTAGAGCTTAAGTCAACAGGAAGAAAAGGGTAAAGCACAAGCAGGGAGAAACAAGAAGAAAGAAGATAAAACAAGGAAAGAGAAAAAGAAAAGAAAAAAGGGAAGGGGATAAAAGAAAAGAACTCAGGAACAGGAGAGAATGAGAGTGCTAGAAGAAATAATATTAATTGGCACAGTATTAAAGTCATGCCTGTAATTCAATGATTTTGAGGGACTGAGCTGGGTGGGTTCTTCAGAATAAGGAGCTTCTTACCACCCTGAGAAAAGCCAAGTTCTTCCTCTGCCAACAATAGGAAGAGAAAGAGAAGAGCAAAAACCAAAAAAAAAAAAAAAAGGAAAAAAAATTAAAATTAAAAAGAAATAGAAAAAGTATACAATGAAGACCATCCAATAGTCTTTTCAGGGCCACAGGTAGAAGGGCTCCCTATACCATGATCTCTTGGCCTCTTTGAGGCACACTACTCCTGTGACCTCTCCTGCAGACCACAGACATGCCACTGCAGCACTCAGCAAAAAAAGAAAAGGAAAAAATAATATTAATAATAAAATAATAATAGATAAAGAAAATTAAAAAATACAGCTGCATCAAATAAAGGAGAAAGAGGAAAAAGGAAAGAAAGAAAGAACAAAGACCAAAAAAAGGAGGGAATATCTTAGCTATTGCATGAGTGATTTATGTGGGAAAGATGAGGCAAGTAAAAGAGTATTTTTTTTTTTTTTTTGAGACAGAGCCTCAAGCTGTCACCCTGGGTAGAGTGCCATAGCATCACAGTTCATAGCAACCTTCAACTCCTGGGCTCAAGCGATTCTCTTGCCTCAGCCTCCCAAGTAGCTAGGACTATAGGAGCCTGCCACAACACCCAGCTATTTTTTGGTTGCAGCTATCATTGTTGTTTGGCAGGCCCAAGCTGGATTTGAACCCGCCAGCTCAGGTGTATGTGGCTGGCACCTTAGCCGCTTGAGCCACAGGTGTCGAGCCAAAGAGTCTCTATTTAAAGAGAGAATGAAGAGGAGTGAAATATAGTGAATAAATAAGGCTAAAATACTGTGACCAAAAATACAGGAGTCCTTGCTCTTGATGAAAATTTTTTAAAAAATGGAAGGTAAGTATAGAACCAACGAAACAAATTAGCAAAAACAAAACAAAGCATAAAAAGCTCAAGTAGCCAAAAACTGCAGTAGCCTCAGCAACACAGAAAAGAAGAGAAAAAGATAAAGAATTTAAAAATTTAAAAAAATAAAAATTTAAAAATACTAAAAAAGGTTTTATAGATAGATAGATAGATAGATATAGATATATATATATGAAGGGACCAACATAAATAAGAATATATATGTTGCCAGGGCACCAGGTGGAGCTGTGGTTTTTTTAAGAGACCAAGAACACAGCTAGCAACCTGTGTTTCTTATGCCTAACTTAGTTGCCTGATTATTTCCTCAGCATTCAGACCTCTCCAAGTTGGGATCTTAAAGCTCTCCAGAATCCATCAGTAACAAACCTCACAGTGTCCCCCAACACTGGTTCCCATAGAATGCAGAAGTCCCTCAGCCTCTCCCAAGACTGGAGTTTTGATTTCGGCAGGCATAATTAAGACGGCCATGCTTTAGACACCCCTACTAAGACCTTCTCATGAACTTCCCACAATGGCACTCCCTTTGGCCACTGACACCTTCCCATATGGTTGTCTAGCTAGCACCAAACCATTGGCAAATCCACTCCAATCAGTACTCAAATCTAGTTGCTGTACACTATTCAAGTCCACCCACTCAATTTCCACTCAATGTGCAGCTTCCCCCTAAAACCAAAAACTCTGGAAAGCCCATCCAGGACCTCTGTTGGGGGGAATCAATTCCAGGGAACCCAAACACTTGCATAATGACTCAGATTTCAAACACTTAGGATCGTTGGCTGTACCTAGCTCAATACCTATTCCCAGAGCTATGACTCCAGGTAAGGTCCCTGTTCCAGGTATAGCTGGGTTCTCTCTTTTTCCCCATTGGTACTAGGAGAGCTCAGCTGAATACTGGTCTGTCATCTTGCTCCACCCATCTATCTTGTCAAATACTTAACATTTTTTTCAGGATGACAATATTAAAAATCTAGTCTCTTAATAATATTGAAATGTGCAGTTTTCAATTATTAGCACATTAAGGATGCTCTACTATTAATATGAAAAAAAAATTTATTCTCCCATCTGAGGCTTTGTATACTTTGATTACCATTACCTCCTTTCCCCTCTGCAGATTCCAGTAACCACCATTCTACCCTCTGCTTCTGAGTTCCAAATGCAGTATTTGTCTTCCTATGCTCGGCTTATGTCACTTAGCATGTTCTCCAATTCCATCTCATTCCATCTATGTTATCTCACATGACAGAATTTCTTCCTATTTGAAAGCCAAATGCTATCCCATTGCAAAAATAAAAAAATAGAGACATACATGGCTGGATACTTTCCAATCAGTCCTCATATGCCACATTTTCTCTATCCATTTATCCCTTGATAGACACTTCAGATGACGCCATAATTTGGCTGTTGTGAATAGTGTTGCAATGAACATAAGAGTGCAGATATTTCTTCAACATGATGATTTCAAAACTTATGGGTGAATAAACTGGAGTAGGATCACACAGCTAGATCACACAGCAATTCTATTTTTAGTTTTCTGAGAAAGCTCCAAATAATTTTCCATAATGATTATACCAATTACATTACTACCAACAATGTACAAAGGTTGCCCTTTCTCTACATTCTCACCAGCAGTTGTTATCTTTTATTTATTTATTTTTTAGAGACAGAGTCTCACTTTATCACCCTTGGTAGAGTGCCATGGCATCATAGCTCACAGAAACCTCCAGCTCTTGGGCTTAGGTGATTCTCTTGCCTCAGCCTCCCGAATAGCTAAGTCTATAGACACCCACCACAATGCCCAGCTACTTTTTGTTGCAGTTTGGCCTGGGCCGGGTTTGAACCCACCACCCTTGGTATGTGGGGCTAGCACTCTACTCACTGAGCCACAGGCGCCATCCTAGCAACTGTTATCTTTTATCGTTTTGATATTAGCCATTCTAACTGGGGTGAGGTGAAATCTCAATATACTTCTAATTTATATTTTTCTTTTCTCATAGACATAATAAAAACAATCCTAAAATTTATATGGAACCACAAAATCTCCTGACTAGCCAAGGAAATCATGAATGAAAAAATTGTTTTCCAACTATACCATACAGCAATTATAACTAAAACATCATGGTACTGCCAAAAAATAGACACATCAACCAGTGGAACAGAATAGAGAGCCCAAAGCCCAGGAAAGAACCAGTGCATGTACAGCCAATTGATCTCTGACAAAAGTAACAAGAATATACAATGGAAAAGAATAGACTCTGAATAAGTGGTGGTGGGAAAACTGGATATTCACAGGTAATGAAATCGGATGTCTATCTCACACACTATACAAAAATCAACTAACTTACAATCAATCAAAGGGTTAAGTATAAGACCAGAAACTGTTTTCTTCTAGAAGAAAACATAGAGAAAGAAGTACATGCCATTGGTCTTTCAAATGACTTGTTAGATTTGACTCCAAAAGTCCAACACCAAAACCAAAAATAGATAAATGAGATTGCAACAATATAAAAATCTGTATATCAAAGGAAATAATTAACAGAGTAACAATTAAAATCCCTAAGGATTAAGAGAAAATATTTGCAAACCATGCATGTGATAAAGGATTAAATTTAAAATATGTAAGTAACTGAACACCAGGCAGTAGTACTCAGCTACCCAGAGAGAGTCTCTAGACACACTCTAGTGCCAGAAGTCCATGTTCCAAGTGGAATAAACTTGAGTTATCTGCTAAAGATGACCATATGCCTTCCCTAGGATCTATCAACTCATATTTATAAAACATAAATTCTTACAAGCATACACCAAATATACACATACGCTTAATACTATTCATAGCAATGTCATTCCCAAAACCAAAGGCTAGAAACAGCCCAAATGTCCCACCAACAATAGGATGGATGCCTGTAGTATAAGCATTCAAAGGAACATTATACAGCAATAAAAATAATTGAACTTCAATTATATTAAAAGCTACAGATAAATATTCACAGATAGTGGTATAATTATGAGTTGAAAGTTCCGAACACAGAACATATGATGCATGATTTCATTTGTCTATACTTCAAGCACAGAGAAATCAGTGATATTAGAAGTAAAGAAGTAATAAGAAGAGTCACAGTGAGGCTTCTGGGATGCTAGGTAATGTTCTATTTCTTCCTCCCAGGTGCTGGTTAAAGGGTTCTCTGCACTTTTAACAATTCAGTTCTATATTTTAGGCACAATGTTTTAATGAGAAAAATAAACCAGATCATTTTATTCTTTGCACAAATACTTCCACTGACTCTTACAGTGGAAGCCAGTCTTACCATGGCCTAACAGACTAAATGATCATCTTCCATCCCCAAGGAGCTCCTGCCATCATATCCTGCTACTTTTCCTGTCACTTACATGGCTACACCCACACTGGTCTGCTTGCTGTTTCTCCAACATGTTATGCTTTCTTTGGCCTCTGGTTCCTAAGACTGTTTATTTTGCCTGGAATGCAGTACCCACAGATAGCCATAAAGTTTGTTCTCTCACCTTAAAACATTACTTCATTGTCACATACTGTGTGAGACTTTCCTATGACTCTACTTCAGATCATTATCCCCCTATTCTAACATACTTTCCTCACACTATGCTTAATTTTTGTCCATATTATTTTTTAATGTATTATGTAATTATCCTCCTTTTTACTTATTTCATCTTCCAGTACAGGAAAGGCAAGAGTTTTGGAGTTGTTTTCTACAATATCCTATCCTTGGGATCTGAAATAGTGTTTAGCACATAGCAGGCATTTAATTAATATTTATGGAATGGCTAAATGCCAATTACATTTCTTGAAATGAAAATACTTTGCGCTTTACATGATATTCAATTCAAGTATTTCTAACAACTCTTTAGTCACAGATAGTTCATGGTGAAAGAATTATTTCTTTTTCTTAAAAATAGATGTAGGGAGCTTTAAGGAAAAGCTTTCTATGGTAGCTATTATGAAAATGCCATTTGTTACTGAATTATTCCCCAAGAATTTTAACAATAATGGGCATAAGGGAAGAAAGAAATGATAGAATCTACTTCTACATGTTCACTATTCCTTGGGGGAATAGTATTAACTGGTCTTTGATTGTAAATGAAAATTCAGAAATGATATCCTCCTTTGAACAAACATTAAACACTATCAAATTATCAAGAGAGAGCTCCAGATCCCAGAAGTCTGTGATGCAAGTAAATATATAATCCCTTCTGAGCTTGAATTTGACTATAAATACATGCTTTCAATGGGAAAAAAATATTTTAGGGTTCACTCTTTGTAACCCATAAGAGATTACAGACAGGACTCTATAATTTTTGGAAGTTTCTCACATGACTTTTGATCTATGGAATAATATTTTATCTCCTGTCTTTGACCTTCTCAGCATTCATCCAAGGAGTGAGTGGGAAGTGTGTAACACATGAGCAACATGTGCTAAATTGTTTTGCAAAAATAATTTAATAGAAAATATTTTCTTCTTGTCTTTGAGAAAACTAAAACTATACTTCAGAATGAGATGTTGGCAAAGAATATAGCTGAAAAATATAAATGTTCTTCTTCTTTCCTTGAGTTCTGGAGGATAGTTTTCACTTAGTTTTCTTATCTTCATAGTTTTCTATCTTAGTTTTCTTCTCTTTCTTCTATAAAGATGACTAAGTGATATTTGAAAAGAGGCTTATGATTTTAAGTAAAGATGTATATTACCTGATGAATTGCTGGAGAAGTGTGTAGTTTGATGATTTTTGTAACTTGGTAAGTAGAAGAAACCAGGTCTCTTCTTCATAAAGATATTTTCTCTCTCAAGCCCAGCTGCTGATTCTCACTACCATTAGATTAATAAGCCTTCTTCATATCATGTGAATGATTTAAGTAACAAAAATGTTCTTCTTATGTAAGTTTTTCTTGTTTTGTTGTTGTTACTTGGACCAGAAGTAACTGGAGAGAGAGGAGTAAAAAATTTCATGTTTCAGATTCGTCTAAATGGGAAAGATCTCACTGGGCCATCACTGTCAGATGGAAAAGATACCAAAGTCTATCTAAAGGGCAGAAAAGAGATCATGTGGGGGGTGAGTGGAAGCAGCTAATAAAGAAATACAGGAACCCTCATAAAAATATAAATCCTATCTGCCTTTCAGTTCTTCTACAGCCAACTTGACTATGACTAACAGGTGCAGGCACACTGAACTTGGTCATAGTCACTCAGACCAGGTGTTTGCCATAAGGTTAGTTTCTGTAATGAGTATATCTAGCTCATACATTCACTCGGAAGTACATCAAATACTTAGCTAGAACAATTTAGAGCTCAAAATGTGGTCCTCATCCCCATAATGCACAAGGCATACAGCTACCTAAAAAGGAAAAGATGCACTGTTTACATTAAACACTGATACACACACATATATATATGAAATAGAATAAAAGGCCATATTTGCTCAAATGACAGAGGTCGTTTGTATTTTTCAGTAATGCGTACTAGACAAAAGTGAAATAAACATTAATTTGTGTTCTGGCATGGCACTACACAGACTTTTTTTTAATACTTTGATTTAGCAGTTAATTTACATATCACTCTTATAAATCATAAAGAATCAGGAATACTTAGTACCGTTAAAAGAAGATTGCAAACAGAAAAAATATATAAACAAACCAGGTGAACAGAAGAAAAAGGAGAGTAATTGAATTCGGTAATTTATCAGAAAGCCACAAGTTCTAATATTCCTAGCAAGATAAAAACTTGCCCCCAATTCACATTTTCTCTGGTTTACATTATTGTGGCTCATTAAAATAATATCATCTGATCAGGAGTTCAGTAGGGAAATACACATTTTTGTTGTTTAAACAAAAGTCTAATGGTTCAACACTTTATAAAATACATGATCATGAATTTTGGTGTTTTCAGGAAGAAACAGCATGCTCCATTTCATTCTATGTTTCAGTGACCTCTACCACCTCGTGTCGTCCAGACAAATGAATGTGTCCAGCAGAGAAACTACCAACTCTGTCAGCCACTTTATCCTCATGGGCTTTCCCTCAAGCCCCAAAATGCAGCTCCTCTACTTCGGGCTTTTCTCAGTAGCCTATACTCTCACCCTGATGGGCAACGCAGCCATTGCCTGTGCTGTGCGTTGGGACAGGCGCCTTCACACACCCATGTACATCCTTTTGGGAAATTTTTCTCTCCTGGAAATATGTTATGTCACCACCACTGTCCCTAAGATGTTGGCCAACTTCCTCTCCACAAGCAAGTCCATCTCCTTTGTGAGTTGTTTTGCACAGTTCTACTTCTTCTTCTCCTTTGGGTATGATGAGGGATTCTACCTTTCCATCATGGCCTTTGACAGGTGCCTTGCCATCTGCCGCCCTCTGCATTATCCACGCATCATGACCAGACAGCTGTGCACTGGCCTCGTCATCTTCGGATGGTCATGTGGGTTCATCATCTTCCTCACTCCAGTTGTTCTCATTTCAAAGTTGCCCTACTGTGGCCCAAATGTCATCAACCATTTCCTGTGTGATCCTGTTCCACTGATGATGCTGTCCTGTTCTGAAGACATCACCACCCAGCTCATTTATTCCACTTTCAATCATATCTTCATTATTGGCACTTTTCTCTTTATCCTTTGTTCCTATGCTCTAGTGATTCTGGCCGTGGTGCGAATGACCTCAGAGGCTAGCAAACGAAAGGCTTTCTCCACCTGTGCTTCTCATCTGGCAGTTGTCACCCTGTTTTATGGACCTAGTATAATGATGTATGTTAGTCCTGGATCAGGACACCCAGTGAAAATGCAAAAAATCATTACCTTGTTTTATTCTGTGGTAACACCTGTGTGCAATCCCCTAATATACAGCCTCAGGAACAAGGAGATGAAGGATGCTCTGGTGAAAATCTTCAAGACCAGAAAAGGTGTTCATTAAAAATGAGTGAAAGACAAATTTCATCTCTCAACTTGCCTGAATAAGAAATGAGTGATACATTTGACTACAAATTCATTAAGTTTTATTAAGAAGCTAATAGAATGAGGGCTCGTTATCATCTTGAATTCCACTCACCACACGACGCAATACTATAGGTCTTATTTAAGATGAATGTTTCAACAGTGAATTAGATTTTACGTCAAAGGTAATATTAAGTAAGTAAAATGTGAGGTCTAAGCCAGTTGGACGCTCAAAACGTAATTCATTGTTTGAAAAAGAAGATAGAAGTCTGCTTTGTATTATTGAGTTGAAACAACTAACACACGTGTAACAGAGACCATAGACTGCTCTGGTGATTAACACTATACTATAATTCTCCAGTAGGAAATAGTGACCGGAACAGAAGAGTCAAGTTTTAAGAATTCCACCTTGCCAGACTGCAGCAGATAGTCTTTATGGTGTGGAAATAGCCTTCATTGGATAATAAATAATTTCTCAGAGAGCGCACAAGACAAGAATTAGGAATTTAAAGTGCATTCATTACACAAAGTCTCATACAGATAAAATCTAGCTATTAGAAAGACATGAACATTACTAAGAGCATACTCGCGTTGTGATAACTTTAGCTTGAACACAGTTCCTGGTACCATAATTGGATTAGGGTTAGTACTGTGTGACTTATTTTAGCACTACCATAGCATGGTTGAAATTACCTCTATAAATATTTGATTAGGATAGTTGCTTTAATTACTGTTTTTATTTTGTTCTGTGGCCCTATTTTTCAAGCAAGCATCACTCTCAAAACAAAATGAAAACAAATCACATCATAAAATGTAATTTACACAATTTTAATTTGTAGCCTTCAAAGTTATTAACTGCACAAAGTGAGGAGCACCTGCAATTAGGTTTCATGCCATCAACAACCTGGGTTAGAACACTTTTTACAGTACCTATATTTGTAAACACCTTCATTATTAAGCAAACTTTTCCCATGTACCTTAAATTCTATCTCACATTAAGCTTGCTGTCATGTAATAGAAAGAATTGAAAGTTATTTAATACATTAAAAACCATTTCCCTGAGACACAGTTGGGCCTCCATTGTTCTAAAATCTCTTTTGTAGTTCATAACTAAGTAAGTAGGTTTCATACAACCAGGTGGCAAAAGAGAGAAGCTCTTTAAAGTATGACAATAGTGCTTTAATAGGGATTGCATTAAATCTGATCATGTGTATAATTTTTGATGTGTTATTGAATTCTGTTTGCTAAGATCTTATTGAATGTTTTTGCATCAATATTCATTAATGATATTGGTCTATAATTTTCTTTCTTTGTTGGATCCTTTTCAATTTGGGGGATCAGGATAATATTTGCTTCATAGAATGTGTTGGGAAGTATTCCTTCTTTTCTCTGTACTTTGGAAAAGGTTGTATAATATATGTACTAGTTCCTCTTTGAAGGTGTGATAGAATTCAAATGTGAAGCCATCTGGTCCCAGACTTTTTTTTTTTTTTTTGAGAGATTTTGTATAGTTGATGCTATTTCAGTGATTGATATAGGTCTATTCAAAATTTCTCATTCTTTCTGGTTGAGTTTAGGAAGGTGGCATGCTTCCAGGTATTGGTCCATTTCCTTCAGATTTTCATATTTCTGGGAATAGAGTTTTCATAGTAATCATTGAGGATTTTTTTAATTTCTGAAGTGTCTGTTGTTATTTCTTCTTTATCATTTCTGATAGATGGCATTAGAGATTTTACTTCTCTTTCTGGTTAGGTTGGTCAAAGGTTTATCAATTTTATTAATCTTTAAAAAAGATTAATTGTTTCATTGATTTTCTGAATGATTCAATTTCATTTAATTCTACCCTATGTTAGACATATTTAATCAATGACCAAAAAGGGGCCTTCTTCCACAATAGCTAAAATTGCCATAATGTGGACTTAAGGAATGGAAGTAAGTTTGACTTCTATCTCCATACTTTTCAGTGATCCACTTGCCAGAAATTTGTTTATTACTGTCTCTACAAATTTCTGCTATCCCCATGATCTTCAAAATGACTTTATGTAGGATTGTTAATAAATAGCTGTCACAGATATTCATCATCTCCCTATTCCACAAACTATTCCAGATATCTCTCATCTTCAATTACTCAGATAATGATGTACAATACCTCAGGTGCAATAATAAAGCAAGAACCTGAGGCTCCTAGATGCTGGGATCTGAGACAGGCACTTATCCAGGATCATCCTGCTTGTGGCAGTGGTCTTCCTGGGCCTACTCAAATGTGTTCTGGCTGAGGCCCAAAAATGTTCCACTGAAATTGTATTGTTCAAGATTTTACATCAATCTGATGAGAAAAATGTTGACCTCCATGACAACAGATGTCCGTGAGCACATGAAATGGACTAAATTTGATAAGGCAGATATCCAAGTCAAGATATGAACTTTGAGACAGGATACCAAGGGCTTTGGCCAACGCAATTTCCCCCACCCTTTCTCACATATAGGTACCAGAATAACTGAAGAATGTGTGGGAATACTACATCCTGAGATAAGGAATAAATGACCATACCAACAAGTTTGCAATGAATCCTAGTCTTCTTCTGTCCTTTTCTGCCTATCACTGAGTAATAAAGTTGTTACATATGCCCCAGCTGAGTGTGGTATCTCACTGAACACATACAAGTAGCACAGTGACCAGTGAGTCTACTTCATACACAGTCAGTAGATTCATTCAATTTGCACGAATGTAAGATTTTCCTATACTAAATATCAAGAAATAAAATTTCTGGGTCAAAAGGCATGTTCATGTTCAAATTTACTAGATATTGTCCACTTGTTATACAATGCAGTTGAACTAATTCACACCACACCCTAGAGCCTGAATCCAATTTCTCAGTATCCACAACTAGACTCATCCTATCTGGCAAAATAGGAAACATTGCAAATGTAATTGGGGAACTTTTTTACTTTCATTTATTCATTTGCTCAGTATGTATATGCTGAGAGTCTACTGTGTGTTGTGTCCACATAAAAGATAGATGGTTACCTAACTGGATGTCATAGGCTCTTGTGGAGCTTACAGTCAAATCCTTAATATAGTTTCCAGGTCAAAGATTGTCAAATTACACCTTCAGTACATGTTATAAAGGTACATAAAGCTCTCACACCATTCAGTAGGGGTAGAGTGGAGAACTCTATCCTAGTTGTCTTAGTGAGGGAGGATTCCTGAGAAAGCAATGCTTGAGTTGAGCATCCATAAAATAGCATTACCTAGGTAAAGGGAGAGCAGGCTGGAAGTGCATATTTAGCAAAAGGAATAGAATGTGACATAATTTCTTGTTCACTTTTGAAGAATCAGTTCTGGCCAAAGAAAGAAGAGATTAGAGAAGGACATAGATGAATGTGAAACCAATGATGAGGCAAAAAAAAAAAAAAAAAAAAAAAGCCATGAGGAAAGTCTAGAGATCTGATGGATATAGAGAGAAATGCACATTCATAAAAAATATCTGAGATGTGGAAGAGTCAGTATACATTTAAAGATTGAAACAGATGTTGAAGTTTAGAAAAATTGCACAGATGCTCCTAGGGACTTGTCATACCTCTTCACCCCAATATTTCAGGGCATGCCAGCCTGACTTCCAACTGTCAAACTCTGAGGGCTTTCTCTGACCACAGAAGCCTGCTTTTGTTGACCCTGGTGCAAGTTGGTCATGCTGAGGAGCTAATGTCCCTTACTTAGCCCTTAAGTAATGACTATCAGGAACTGGTATACAAATGTCCTGGACCTCTCAGGTCCAGAAAGTTTCTGAGGTGATTCTTCTACACTGGCTCCCAATGCTTTTCCTAGTTTAATCCCCAGTCAGCCATTCTGGTAACTGGCTTCAAAATTCACTCTTTATTGGCTGCCTTCCCTCCCTAGCCCACTTCCCCAGCCTCCCACCACCAGTTGTCTTACCCACCATATAAACTACATGCTGTGATGAATTTTAGATTTTGTATCTGCTCCTGGAATAACCTTGTAGCCTGATGAAAGGGAATTCCATTCTCTTAGTAACATAAGAGGAGAATCCACTTAGGGGATACTCATTTTATTCATTTTAGAATTACATTTGATGTGTCTCTGAAATATTCTGGCACAAATGTCATCTAGCAGTTAGATATAAGCATCATGCACTAGTTCTCATCTGAAACTCTGAGGCTATAATTTTCATATTGATGTAATTGTGGGAAAATAAGTAGAGAGCACTGAAGAATTAAATGACCTAGGAGATAATATAGCATTAAAAGATATAAAAGCCTGGAACCCAGCCATGAAGAATGTCAATGTTTAATGGCCAAATAAAGGAAAACGAACCCACAAATTAGATAGAGGGAATTATAGCTAGAAAGGTAGGGATTTTCTGAGAAACCAGCTTCCTCATTGAAGCCAAAGGAAAAAAATGTTGCAAGAAGTGAACAACAATGCTAGATTCTGCTGAGAAGAAAGAGATACAGATTGAAACCAAAAATAGTCCATGAGACTTAGGGACATGAATGTCATTGGTGATTTATGCAATGGCCATTGCAGTGACATGGTAGAAGAAGCCATATTTAAATATATTGGAGATGAAGGGAACATGGGCAAGAGATGAGACTTACTTGCTGTTTCTTAAACACGCCAGGCACTCTCCTGCTTCATGGCACCTACATGTGCTATCTCCTCTACCTAAAATCCCCTTACCCCATATATGTGTATTTCTTAGCTTCAATTTTACCCAAATACTGCCTTATCACTGAGGCCTTCCCTGATTATGCCATTGAAAATCATGGCTCAGGAGAATGATGAGATAATGACCAAAGGGTGCTAAGTTTCAGTTAGGATGAGTAAGTTTTGAAGATCTATTGTGCAACATGGGGATTATAGTTTAAAACAATGTAGTGCACAGTTTTTCCTTCATGTCTGTGGGAATTGGTACCAGGACCTCCCTGAGAATACCAAACTCTGGGGATGCTCAAGTTCCTTATATAAAATCACATAGTATTTTCAGATAACCTAAGTATATCATCCCTTATACTTTCAATCATCTCTGGAGAACTCATAATACTGAATACAGTGGAAATGCTATACAAAAGTCATTATACTGTATGGGTTTTATTTGTAGAATCTTATGTTGCTTTTCATTCTTTTTTTCAAATGTTTTCTATCTGCAGTTGGTTGAATGGCCAGATGTGGATTTCACGGATACAGAGGGCCAATGGTGTATGCCAAACTTGCTAAAAGAGTAATCATTAATGTTCTCACAATAAAATTACATTATATGGATGACCATGTTGATTGGCTTAATTTAATTATTTCACAAATCATAAATATATAAACATATCACCTTTTATACTATAAATATGTGCAGTTTTTTAAAAGTATAAAATAATAAAACAGCAAACAAAATCAACCATTACATTTGAGCATTCATTGGCCTAGTGCTAAGTTAGCCTTACATGCTGCAGAGTGATCCCACAGAAAGAAGCCTTGGGAAAAGGCCAAAGTCAGAGTACCTTCCTGAGAAAATTGTATGTGACAACTTAAGCCTCAGAATGTCTCACAAACCAGCCAAACATACCTCTGTAAAGACAGAAAATAAAATAATTCTAATTCTGTGAATTGTCTCTTTTTCTCATATAAATCTTTATACAGTTTTTATCTGTCATTTAAAACTTAATAAAGCTGGGGGGAAAGTTTCACCCTTGCCACCTCTGACACATACGCCCTATTCACCTGCACTTTGTGATTTTCTCCGCCTTTACTCATGAACCTCCCTGTATAACATAAGTTTACTTATTTGTCACTTGCCTTCCTTCATTTGTATAAGTTCTAGAAGTCAGATTTTTATCCCTTTTGTGAACTGCTGCATTCATTAGCATTTACAATAGAGCCTGCAACATTGGTAATTAATTAGTATTGTGGAATTGACTAATCAGTTTTCAATATATAAATATAAAAAATATAAACATGCATAGCAAATTTCATACTGAAATACAAGTATAAGTTCACCTACAAATGTAAATAGAGATGAAAAGGAAAACTTTAAATGTCATATAATTATATTCGTTTTGCTAATGTGTTTACTTACATTTTCCTACAGCATTTTTGTAGTTACATACTTTATATAAGCATAAAATGAAATATTTATTCAAAGAACTTAACCTTAAAAAGTTCTAATTAGAGTACAGATTTGGGTAGGTAGATCAAGGAAAGAGGGAACAGAAAAGTCAGTCAACTGACTCACACAAAGTTCTTGAACAGACCTGAGAAGAAAGAAGCTATTAATTTCCCAGCATTGCATAGGTACAAAGTGACTTTTTCCTCATTATATCACAATTATAATAAACAAATACTGTGGTTTTGAAAGGAAAAAGGAAAAATAGGGGAAGTATGAGTACAAACTGAGGATTTACAGAAGGAACACAGACTACTCAGGGTTCCACAGCTGTTCTTTTGAGACTGCTCACTCATTCTCTTTTTTTTAAATTTCAGGATATTAGGGAATTACTCCAAAATTATAGGTTATTACTTGAAGATCAATATTAAATGGCATAGTATGTACAGTGAGTCTCTTCATTTCCTCCTCCATATTATGAATGGGAACATGAAAGACTAAGAAAAGTACACATCACCCCGGGGAAGACAAACAGAAAAGTCCAGAGTCCTGAACTGTACCACTCATAAGGGACCCACCACAAAGCCTGGCTGCTTCCAAACCTATTTATACCTAAAAACAGGATCTGGGGACCTCAGGTCTACTCTGGATGGGCCACACATCATTCAATTATTTGGAGTGCTAGTTTCTGTCCAGTGGTCAAATCCAGAAACCCAAACAGGACCTAGTCTCCCTCAGAGATAAGTGTGTTGTGTTCATTTCCTTGTTTGTTTTCTATTGCACCCAAGTATTTTTCCTTACCTAGTAGTGGATGAGAAGAGAACTATGTTCCTAGCACAAACAGGCTGCGTGGTGCAAGTCTTCCCAGAGTGTTACTCTCTGAGACCAGCTACCTAGACCTCCCATTGGAAAAAAAAATCCTTTTACCAAAAGGACACATGCAACTAGACTGCAGCTTATTATTGCAGCTCAATTTACAATCACCAAAATGTGGAAACAGCCTAAATGCCCACCAACCCAGGAAATGGATTAACAAACTGTGGTATATGTATACCAGGGAATACTACTCAGCCACTAAAAAAGACGGAGACTTCACATCTTTTGTATTAACCTGGATGGAGGCTCGGCGCCTGTGGCTCAAGCGGCTAAGGCGCCAGCCACATACACCTAAGGTGGCGGGTTCGAATCCCCAGCCGGGGCCCGCCAAACAACAATGATGGCTGCAACCAAAAAATGGCCAGGCGTTGTGGCCGGTGCCTGTGGTCCCAGCTACTTGGGAGGCTGAGGCAGGAGACTCACTTGAGCCCAGGAGTTGGAGGTTGCTGTGAGCATGATGCCATGGCACTCTACCCAGGGGGATAGCTTGAGGCTCCATCTCAAAAAAAAAAACCTGGATGGAAGTGGAACACATTATTTTTAGCACAGCATCACAAGAATGGAGAAACAAGAATCCTATGTACTCAATTCTGATATAAGAACAATTAATGAGTTAGCACACAGTGGGGGGGGGAGATGGGGAGAGCAGAGAAAGGGAAGGTGGGAAGGGGTGGGAGAATCATAGGGGTGGTACAACTTTGGGGGGCAGAACACTGTTATGGGAGGGTCTTTATTTGACATAAGCAATCAATGTAACCTGGTTCTTTTTACCCTCAATGAATCCCCATCAATTAAAATAAAAACTATATGTTCAGTTATTAAAAAAAAATTTTAATGAGGAGAAAATAATGAGCTCTCTGGATATGTCTCAGCACCTCCATTGCCCTGCCAGTGATTCCTAAAGAGATCACAGAGAAGTGGGTAAGAAAAATAGAAAGGAACAAAAATGGAAGTTAAACTGAAGTAAAAACATACAGTGTCAGGTGGTGCCTCTGGCTGAAAAGAGTAGGGCGCCAGCCCCATATGCCGCAGGTGGTGGGTTCAAATCCAGCCCTGGCCAAAACTGCAAAAAAAAAAAAAAAAAAAATACAGTGTCTAAACTTATAGTGGAGAAATGTGTTGAAACTTTTGGGGAAAACTACTTTTTCAGAATGGCTAACTTTTGAATAGTTTCTTGGAGCGATGTGGCTTCATGGAAGAATGGCTTCTAAGCTACATTATATCTAGTCTAAACAGCAAAAGAATTGTGACTTATTTTGAAGCACACACAGTATCCTAATACCAAAAAGTCCACATGAAGAAAGACACCCTTAAAATAGCAGAAACTCAATAGATATTCTCTGTAGCAGATCACTGAGGTATGTGAGAAATTATTCTGAATTATAGCATGAAAACTTAAATATTCCAGGCTACTACAAAGTGTAACTTGGAGTGTCCTTGAGTTACCACTCAAAGGAGAATAGAATTGGGGGTGGGTGAAGGAAGGAAGCTAGTATCTAGGTAGTGTAACTCTGAGTAATATTTCTTCTAAATTGCTTCTCAGCATCACTGTGTCATCCATGGGCAGACTGAGTGAATGCTTAGAAACCTCAGTCAATCTGAATGTGATGGTGAGAATTATCCTGCCACTTTGTGACCCTGGCCAAGGTACACAAGGTTTTGTGGAGGACAGGAAAGCAATGAAGGAATCACAGAGTGCCTAATTGAACAAGGAAAGTTCAGAAATAAATCTTCCTTCCTCTTCCATAAGAAAATCAACTCTCCCAAAACTGCTCATCACTATCAGCATAGGATGACAGAATATTTACTTAATTAACTATAAATGAATACAGTCTAGAGTTTGGCCTTTGCATGGGATTTTTGCTAAGATTGATTTCCCAGGACTTTTGTCCTACTGGAGCTATTTGAGGCACTGTGAGCTGCTTGAAGTCAAAGATTAATTAATTTTCTCTTTCCAGAGCCTAAAGTTCAAATACGTGTTATTATATCAGGATGTTTATTAAGTAAAATGCTTTAGTGACAAGGTTGATTATGCAACAATCCTTCAAACAAATGACATATTGTTATTCAAAGTGAGGAAACATTTAATAATGGCTACAAGCCATATTCAGATTAGATGTAATTTCCACGGGTAGTATCTAATCTCTTGAGGGCTGTATCAACTGGAATTTAAGCCAGATATAGTCTCTTAACCTCTGTTAATTTCTGTTCTATCCACTTGAGAAGAGTAATGCCTCTCTTACATTTTTCATGTAAAGTCACTGGCACAGAGCTAAGCTGGGGATGGGCTTGTGGAAAAAGCAAGTTCGGGAACTTGGATGCTTAATAAGTCTCCAGTTGATTTTCATACACTGAAGTGTGAAGGTCACTGGATCACCCCAGTGATCATGGATACCCTTCCTATGGAGTCCATTGAATATAATCAAGGGGACAATTTTTAAACCGCCACTTCTGAAGAATATAGGAAGGCAGAGAGATTACCATTAGTGGGCATTTGGAAAGGAACACAGGATTTGAGATTTGTTAAAGTCAATTTTCCTGTCACTTGAAGAAGTACTTATTAGGAAACAGAAGCTTTAGGGTTCATTAAAGCAATTACTGACACCTATTTTGGAGCTGTTTTCTAAAATACAGAGCCACCCTTGAGGAGCCACATGGGCAATAAATCAGAGGGGACATTACTAGGTGGCATTCCCACCAAGGGATTCAGGAAGAACTTTTCACCCATGAGTAGTCCACCACTGAAAGTAAAACACATAGGGGATTAAGTGATGTACGATGTTTGTCCCTGCTGCTGCTGCTGAGGGGTGGCCTCCAGCCACAACAACAGGCCAGAAAAGGACTCATAATAAAGGAAGGGAGAATGTCCTGGTACTCTGCTCCTTTTGTCTAATACAGTGGTTCTCAGCCTTCCTAATGCTGTGAAGCATTTTCATTGTTACAAAGGGGTCGTGAGAACTAACTGCTGGTCTAATAGGTAAAGAGGATTTGTGTGAGGACCAGCCTGTGTCAAAGCAGTACGAGGATCCAAATCTTAGACACCTGAGATTGCTTTAGAAATATTAAACACATGTGGGAGTCCTTCACTGTCCTGAATGAATGTTCAATTTGTTGTTAATATTCTCTCAAAAAAGAGCAATGGCCTTTATTATTTTTTTCTAAATGTATTTCAGATTATAGATAACATATCATTCTTTCACAAAACCCACATGCTTGTTTGCTTAGTCCTCTGGAAAGGCCAGGAAATATTTTTTTGAAAATCCTATCCACATAATCTTAGCCAGTACCTCTTTGTTTCCTGTCATTTTTCAGATGACATCATGATAGAATTCAGTCAGATTTGGTTAAATTGGAGATTCTACCTGAAAAGGGAAGACTGAATTTGTACTACCAGGTGAATACACAATATTTGAAGGAAGAAATAGAATGATCCCCCATTTTAATAAGCTTAGAAGAAGAAGAAATAAGCAAAGTGCTTCTCAAAGAAACAGCAGTTTAGCTAAGTTTAGATTGAGAAAGTACACCGGGGAGCTCCAGATCACATAGCAGCAAGATGGTGGACTAGAGAATTTGCCCTACCAGCCACTTGTAGTGAGACAGGGAAGAGAGGACTCCAGCTGGGGGTATCCTGCTCCCATCCTCCCCTCTGGCTGGGGGTATCCTCCCAAAAACAGCACTTCTGGGACACAGTGAAGCAATAGGGGACTCCAAGATCAGAAGCTGAAGAAGACCAACACAAAAGACAAGTGTCTGGGTACAGACAGAGGCTGGCTGACCCTCCAGCAGAGGACTAGAAACAGGAAAGGGCTATCTTGTGTTTTTTGTTCTTGGACTGGGCTACTTGTTGTAACTGCCTTGGAAGGCAATAAGTAAATTCAAACAGCATCTGGTGGGTAGGAATGAATTACTACTTGTTGGAACTGCCTTGGAAGGCAAGCAAGTAAATTCAAACAGCATCTAGTGGGTAGGAATGAATTACTGGGCAGGGGGGACCACCCATTGGCTTGTTTACTTTCAGAGTGCTGCAATTGCAGGAGGACAACCCAGAAGGAAAAGTCCACAGGGTGCTAGTACATGGCCACCTATGGAGCACTGGTTGAGCTCAGGTGGGTCATCCTTGGGGTGAGTTGAACAGCTCCCAGACCTCCCCCAACCAAAAAGCCACTTTGTGGGTCACTGATTGGAAGGTCAAGACATGCCTCCTAAGAAATCTGGCAAAGCCTTCAGGATCCCAATCCCACAGGGAGTGAATGCTAGCAAAGCAGACAAGACCCAGGAAGACAGTACTGGGTCTTGCTGGCAACTAGATAGCAGCTTCTGGCCCCCATCTTATAGAGCACTATCTCCTAACACCACAGCAACACATGGTGTCCAGGCTATGTATTGCAATACATATACATATACATATACATATATATACATATACATTTGTTTTCTATCTCCCTTTTTCAATTTTTTTCCTTAGTTTTTTGTTATTGCTATTGTTGTTTCTTTAGTTTGGTTTAGTTGTTATTTTTATTTTTTATATTTTACTTTCTTCACTAGCAAGGGCTCATCCATTTCTGCTATGGTTTTTCAGCCCCTTTTCTTCTTTCTTTATTTTTCATTTTTCTGCCTTTTTCTCTCTTTTGGCAAAGATTTTTCTACTTTTCTCATCTTTTCCACATAAAACAACAGCAAAATATCCTTTTTTTCTTCATCTTACATAATATTATTTTTAATTTTCATTATATATTTTTATTATTTTTCTTTTCTTAGATCTACTTTATTCTATTTCATATTGTATTCTATTTATGGGACAGAGCCTCACTCTGGGGCCTGGGCTAGAGGTTCATGGCATTGGTCTGGCTCAAGGAGTCCTTGAGTTCATGATCTAGTGTGTCCTTCTACCTTTGGTCTTTAAAAAGATGGTATTGGTAGGACCCCACTCTGACATACTGCTGAATTTTTTTCTATATTTCACTGAGTATCATATTGCTTTTGCCCAGGCTGGAAATAAGCTCCTGAACTCAAGGACCTAACCCACAAGAATCCTAGAATTGCAGTTGCATGTCAAAGCATCTTGCCAAACACCACTATTTCTGGTATCTCCTCTTTTTCCCTTTCTATCTTTCCTCTCTTCATATTTCAAATATTTTCCTTTCACCCAGCTTTTTTTCTTTATCTTTTTTTTCCTTTCTCCCTTCTTACTCTTTATCCCTTGCTTCCTTTCAGCCTACATAAAAAGGCCATTTCAACATCTAAGCCCAGAGACAAGGTAATTTAAAATGAAGGAGGAAGTGAGAGGGAAAAGTAGAGGAAGGAAGTGAAAAAGAAGAAAACACACATGAGGAGGAACTAACAGAAAAATTCTGGCAACATGAAAAAGCAGAACAGAGCATTCCCCCACCAAGGATCATGAGTATTTCATCTACAGAGAAATAATGGAAATGACAGAAAGGGGATTTAAAATATAGATGGCAAAAACAATGAAAGGAATTGATGAGAAAGTCAAAAATAATCAAAATGAAATCTAAAAACAAAGCCAAATAATGTATGAAATATATGAAGCATATAGAAAGGATACAACAGAGCTTAAGGAACTGAAGGAGCTAGTCAGGGAACTTAAAGATCCAGTAGAAAATATCACTAACAGATTAGACCATGGAGAAGAAAGAATTTCAAAGCTAGAGGATAAAGCTCTTGAGCTAACCTAGGCACTTAAAGAGGCAGAAAAGAAGAGAAACAGAACATTTGCTCAGAAAATATGAAACTTCATGAAACATACAAGTATAGAGATTCCTGAAAGGAAAGAAGAATGTCCCAAAGGAATAAAAGCCCTGCTGGAGGATATCATAAATGAAAATTTTGCAAGTATCACCAAAGGTTCTGAAAAACTCCTTTTAGAGGGATATTGAACCCCAGGTCATATAAACACAAATAGAACATCTCCAAAATGCATTGTAATGAAACTGTCCAAAGTCAAGATGAAAAAGAAAATTCTGCAAGCAGCCAGGAGTAGGTGCCAATTGACCTACAGGGGCATAGCCATCAGAATGACAACAGACATTTCATCTGAAACTATCCAAGCCAGAAGAGAATGGTAATCTACCTTTAACCTTCTTAATCAAAACAATTTTCATCCCAGAATTCTGTATCCTGCTAAGCTAAGCTTTAAAATCAGTGGATAAATAAAACCTTTTACTGATATATAAACATTAAGGGAATCAGCCACATCAAGACCAGCTCTATAGGAAGTACTTAGACCAATTCTCCATACTAAACATCACAATGGAACTCCAGCAAAGTAAACATCCACCAATTAAAGGACAAAACCAAGCTTCCACAATGGTGCAAAGGATACAACTAAGCAATGGACTTTCACAAAATAAGATGAATAGAACTCCACCACATTTAACAATTTCCTCAATAAATGTAAATGTCTTGAATTCCCCAATGAAGAGACATAGGTTGGCCAAAATTGGAACCATCACTCTACCAGACTTCAATCTATATTACAAGTCTACAGTAATCAAAATAGCATAGTACTGGCACACAAGAAAAAGAGGCATTGACATTTGGAACCAGATGGAAAACCATGAGATGAAGTAAACATCTTACAGCCAACTGATCTTTAATAAAACAAACAAGAACTTACACTGGGGGAAAGAATCCTTGTTTAGTAAATGGTGCTAGGAGAACTGGATAACCACATGTAAAAGACTAAATCTGAACCCACAACCTTTCACCACTTACAAAAATTGATTTAAGATGGATAAAAGATTTAAATCTAAGGCATGAAATGGTTAAAATCCTACAAGAAAGTGTGGGGAAAATTCTGAAGGATGTCAGCCTAGACAAAGATTTTATGGAGAAGACTTCCATGGCAACAACAAAAATAAATAAATAAATAGGACTTAATTAAACTGAAAAGCTTCTGTATAGCTAAGGACACAACTAAAGTAAATAGACAACCCTCAGAATGGGAAAATACATTTACATATAACAAATCTGACAAGGGCTTGAGAACTAGAATATAGAGAGAACTCAATCAACAAAAAAGAGCTAACAATCCCATCTATCACTGAGCAAGAGACATGAACAAAACTTTCTCTGACAAAGACAGACGAATGGCTAACAAACATATGAAAAAATGCTAATTGTCCTTAATCATCAGAGAAAGGCCAATCAAAACCACCCTCTGATGTCACCTAACTCCAGTAAGATTAGCCCATATCACAAAGTCCCAAAGTTGCAGACACTGGCATGGATATGGAAAGAAGGGAAGACTTTTACACTGTTGGTGGAACTGCAAACTAATACAACCTCTTTGGAACTAAGTATGGAGAATCCTCAAAGACCTCAAATTAGATCTTCCATTTTATCCCACAATCCCATTACTATGCTTCTATCCAGAAGAAAAAAATATAATTTTATCATAAGGACTGTTTCAGTAGATTATTTATTGCAGCTCAATTTATAATCACCAAGATGTGGAAACAACCTAAATGCCCATCAATCCAGGAATGGATTAACAAGCTGTGGTAGATGCATACCATGGAATGCTATTCATTCATAAAAAGGAGACTTTAGATCTTTTGTATTAACCTGGATGGGGTTGATAAACATTCTTCTTAGTAAAGTATCACAAGAATAAAAAAGAAAATATCCAATGTACTCAATACTAATGTGAAGAAAGTAGATAATCTAATACATGCCCACATAGGAGAAAAACTCAATTCTATTCTATTTGTGGGGATGGGAAATGAAGGAGTGGGAGAGAATAAAGGGGAGGGGATTGGTGAGCTCCCACTTAATGGATACAGTGTAAAAGTACCGGCACATTTGGGTGGTGCAGGACACACCTAAAAGAAGGACTCTAACATATGCAAATACTGTAACTTAGTTGTTTATACCTTCACATTAATATGAAATTAAAAATAAATAAATAAATAAATCCAGAAGTGTGGAGGGCAAGGGTATCAGAGGAGGCTCTAAATATTATATAACATCCCAAGTGTTCTTATACTCGAAGCAAATGGCCAGAACCAGCAGGCATCAATCTCTCTTTCCAGAAGTATGCAAGAGGATAAGAGGTGACCAACTTTTAAAACAGGTATGTGGAGCAATAAAGACTGACTTAGTGGGTGACTGGGAAGCTACTAAGGATTCAGGAATTTGTTCAAGTGCATTGAAACTGTCTCTTGAATAAACACATGTGATGGAATGAGAACTTCAAGAGCTGATGGCATCCAATATAAGAATTTTTTTTTTAAATCCATAGCCAGATGGATTCATGGTGCCAGATGAGCAGCAAACCAGTAGGCCTTTATCAGTGGATAGTCTAGTCTCATTAATCAATTCAAAGAAGCCCTTTCACCTCCAAGTTCATCAATGAAAGTAAAACACACTGGGGGATTAAGTGATGCACTGGGATTGTCCCTGCTGCTCCTGAGAGGTGGCCCCAAGGGACAACATGTGGCCAGAAAGCAATGCAGCATAATACAAGGAAGGGAAGCTTTCCTGGCACTCTACTCTTTTTTCTGTAAGAGCTAAGGAGAATTATTTGTGAACCTCAAACTGGTAGGTGTCATCAGGAATCCAAAATCCTGTATACATAAGATGCCTAAGGCATAGGTGAGAGTCTCTTGACTGCCTGCTGCTGTGTCCACTGTGTGTGTAATGTTGCTACAAAAAACATGGATATGAACTTTCCTTTGTATTTTTACCTACAAATATTTCTTATATTATAAAGCAGTGTAGTATAAATATACTACTTATATATATAAAGAAGTGTACATGTACACTACAAGTAGTGTACACTACTTCATATATAAATATATATTATGTATACATATTTATACGTTTTATATTTATATATAAAGTAGTTTATACACATACCACTTTATAAAATATATAAAATACATATGTAATTGTTTCACAAAGCCTTCATTTCTCCTTGCAGGTCATCTCAAATGTCTATCCAGGAAAGAGTTGTTTAAAAATCCCATCAGAAAAATCTGAGTTGGCACCTGTTTTGCACGATCTTTCAGATAGAAAGATGACAGAAATGAGTGGGCTTCGCATCACCTCAGAGGAGAAAAAACATTTGTAAGTAATGAGTCATTTTCACTAAGTATAATGAAGATTTCTTTTTAATTTCTACATTTTCAATGAAAGCATGAATAAACATATAATCCTAGGTGTGATCTACAATGACCAAGAAGGGAGAGAATGGCCATGGGTAAGTTCAACTCTGAAGAGTGCTGCAGAAATTGAGTGGTTCTCAAAGAGCAAGAAGTCTGCTCTTGAATATGGAAAGAAAAGGTAGGTGGTCAGAATAGTTCCAAGTGGTGTTTCAGCTAAGAATTTGGAAGAAAATATGCTTCTCTTTTCACTCTCATCGTGGACTTTTTTTTATCCTCCTTCTTTAAAGTTTGATTAACTACTTATCCAAGAGTACCCTGGAGACACTAAAGGCTTCTCAAGGGCTCCTTATTTCCTCCCTTAATTTTGAGATGAGTTTACATTGAGTCTAACCAAGAACGGAAGGCAGAGTTCTCATTCAAATACCCCTAAAACAGACTTGCCTTTTACTCTGGTCCTTTCCATGTTACTACTTCTTTGCCCTATTTGTGTGCAATCTTACCCATTGCACTCAGGTCAAGTGGTTCAAGTAAAATTCTGGCCATATGAAAGAATGTGAGGATACTCTCTGCACATGCTTCAGTTAATTCTCAAGAATAGAAAATTTGGGTTGCTTAGTTATGGATTAACACATCATACTATCCATTCCAATTGCTGAATTTTCAGTTCAAAGACTCCCCCATTGATCCCATAACCTTAGATTTATGTTTCACAGTTTCTTATTTCAATACATCAGTCTGTTTCTATGCTGTTTGCCCTCTCTGAAGGAACAGAAAAATATTTTCATATTTGGGTCTCCCTTTGGCATTTGATGACAATGGCTACCCTGGAAGATACCTGCCTCACCACTTCAGGTGATGTACCTAATGTCAACTATATGGTCTATGAAAAATATGTAAATAATACTTAGCTATAGTACATGGCCTGAGTTCCTAACACAGATTTCCTGGGGAGAATCTTTCTTATTCATAAGTGAAAATTTGATATAAGCAAGATATATGCAAACAAATTGCATCAGATGGATTAAGGAAACACAGCTAACATATGCATAGCTGGAAGATCCACAGAATAAAAAGTTAGATTTTAGAATAAACATATTAATAGGAACAATAAAATTCAATGGTTCATTAAAAATATGAAAGTTAAAAAAACCTACCTTCACATTTTTTAATGAACCATTGGGGAAAAAAAAAACCTAAAATGAGAGCACATAGGGGAATACGATTTATGAGCTAATGAATATTAATTAGTTGTAACAATAAATGTTTAACAGGTGGCAGTGATTGTTGTTTTGCTTACTATCTTAGAAGTCAAGTGTTTTTTAAAGAAAGTGTCCAAAACTGAATTCATATTATAAATGGTGCCAAGAATTAGGGCTAAATGTGGGTCAAAGAGAAATGGGAGATATGGTATGGTATAGTGATTGTCATCCTTGATTAGTGACCCTGAAAAGTCCTTTTTATTATAAATAGGAAGTTAGTTCAAGGAGGACAAGCTTTAATGCACACACAGTGTAGTTTTGCTGAACTGAGAAAAAACCTGAACTGACAAAAAAATCAGGGTCCTACCACAGCAGAGGTTTATGGGAAAAGGTCTGAACTGAATATCTAAACACTTAAGTTTTTGGCCCTGTTAATTCTACCAATAGCCCAGGCAACCTTAGATTAGTCTAACTTCTCTGTTCTCATTTTCTGTTTTTTGATGAAATTGAGTTGAATAAACCTATAGTTCCCTTCTGACATTAACATTTTATACTAGTATATCTCTCTCACATTTTTAAACTTAAATATTTGCTTTTGCTTCTTTTTATTGTTTGTTTATGTAAGATAACTCATCACCAGGGTAGTAATAAGATGAGGAGGCATCTAAGCTCTGGAAACAGATGTTTCTCCATCTGCTGCTTCTTGTTTTTTATTATAGAGTTGGATGGATGTCATAATAAAGAAGTGAAGCTAACTAGGGTTCTTTGTCTCTATGCCAAATTAGCTGTTGCTCAGCACGCACAAGTTAAATACCAGTGATGAGGAGCTAATGGGCACATGCTAGCATGAAATCCGTAGTAGCATCCTCGTACCCTACTTTAGTCAACAGAGCTATCTGGGACAGCTCTTTTAAAAGTATGGCTCATTAGTTATGACCTAATTCAATTTTAGGTTATATTTAAACTATTTTTTCTTTGAATTTCTCAAAATACTATACAAAATTTTCTCTTTCTTAGGCATTAGTCATGACCTAATTCAATTTTAGGTTATATTTAAACTATTTTTTCTTTGAATTTCTCAAAATACTGTACAAAATTTTCTCTACAACAAGAATTTATGTGTATAAATATATGAGCATGTATATTATAAAACAATACATAAAAGCAAAATTAATTTAAATGCAAATACAAAAAGCCATTTGGATCCAACAGCTGCATGATGTTCAGTGAAATTTATACTCTGAGAAATAGAGATTGTTAAAGAGGTGGGTGGAGGCATAAAGTAACATGTTGAGCCAGATTCTCCCAGAACCCTGGTCTCATTGAACTAAGCCAGAGGCTTGGGAGATGAGTTATTGAATTGAGAACTACCTAGAACCTTTCACACCAGTGCATTAAAAGAGTACTTACAAGTCAGAAAAAACAGAATTTTTTAAGAGAGAGAAAATGGCTAATGCAATGGTCCTTATTGTTCATTTCCTTCACACTTTAGAAGAATGAGTTTCTCAGAAGACAGTAATATCTCTGGGTCTGTGGATGAATTCATCCTCCTGGGCTTTCCCTGCCGCAGGGAGATCCAGATCCTTCTCTCTGTGGTCTTCTCCTTCATCTACCTCCTGACCCTCCTGGGGAACACATCCATCATCTGTGCTGTGTGGTCAAGCCGGAAGCTCCACACGCCCATGTACATCCTCCTGGCCAACTTCTCCTTCCTGGAGATCTGCTATGTCAGTTCTGATGTGCCCAAAATGTTGGCCAATCTCATCTCCCAGACCAAGAGCATCTCCTATGCTGGCTGTCTGCTCCAGTTCTACTTTTTCTTCTCCATGTGTGCTGCTGAGGGCTACTTTCTTTCTGTGATGTCCTTTGACAGGTTCCTTGCCATCTGTCGACCTTTGCACTACCCCACCATCATGACTCACCACCGGTGTGCCCAGTTAGTGATCTTCTGCTGGGTGGGTGGTTTTCTATCCATACTGATGCCAGTAGTTCTTATGTCCCAAGTGCCCTTCTGTGGCCCTAACATCATTGACCATTTTTTCTGTGACCTGGGACCATTGCTGGCACTGTCCTGTGCCCCAGTTCCCAAAACTACCCTAACTTGTGCTACTGTAAGTTCTCTTATCATCTTCATTACCTTTCTCTACATTCTTGGGTCCTACACCTTAGTTTTGCGAGCTGTACTGCGGGTCCCAGCGGGCTCAGGCAGGAACAAAGCTTTCTCTACATGTGCCTCCCATTTCTTGGTGATGTCCCTGTTCTATGGTTCTGTCATAGTGATGTATGTAAGTCCAGTCTCCAGAAGCCATCCTGAGACACAAAAATTTGTGACATTGTTTTACTGCGTGGCAACCCCATTCTTTAATCCCTTGATCTATAGCCTCCGGAATAAAGATATGAAAGATGCACTTAAAAAAGTAGTGAAAGCACCATTGAAGGAAATACCTAAAAATACAGAGAAATGATAAATGATAAATTTTTCTACCATTATGCCCTCAGGAATACAGAATTTCATTTAAAAAATATTTTTCTGGGAATATCTGTATTATTTTATTTTTTTACCTTCATAAAAGTATGATTCTACACACAAAGAACCCTCATTCTATTTCAAAAGCAAATATGTAGACCTAAGGTCCATCATAGAAAAGTTCTGTGCAGTTTTCAAACACCTATGTATCATTTCTTCATGTTGAATTTTTTTAAATCCTGAAACTAATGTAACCTACTTGGTATGTACAAAGCTCAGACTCATGTTTCAAACTTGCATCTTGCCTTTTATCTTAATGCTATTTTTATGTATTTCTAACGTGTTGCAAATTTATCAACTCTTTTTTCCTTGTCCACAACAATTTTTCTATAATGAGATCTATCATTTACTCACCATACTCACAAAAATTAAATTGCTTTATTTACAAGAGATCAAAGACCCAGTATTTATCACTATAACAGTAGTTGTTTTCTTCATTTGTGTATTTCTTAATACCAGTCATTGATAAAGTTTTCATGTTATACGGCAAATGAAAACAGGAAATTGTGTGGTGTCTTCATAAAGGGAAATACTTGGCACATTTTTTTTTTTTTTTTAGAGACAGAGTCTCATTTTGTCACCCTCAGTAGAGTGCTGTGGCATCACAGCTCCCAGCAACCTTCAGCTCTTGGGCTTAGGAGATTCTCTTGCCTCAGCCTCCCAAGTAGTTGGGACTATAGGCACCCACCACAATGCCCAATTATTTTTTTATTGCAATTTGGCTGGGGCCAGGTTTGAACCCACCACCCTCATTATGTGGGGCTTGTGCCCTACTCACTGAGCCACAGGTACCGCCCACAACTTTTTTTTTTTAAGTAAATTTATTTCAGGTTAATGTGAGGGTACAACCAGGTTAATACTTGACTTTGTTAGGTAGAGTCCCATTTGCGGTTTGTCCCACACTCAAAAGATATGCCAAACACCCCAACCCCATGCCCATTCAGTGAGAGCACCCCAACCCTCTCCTCCTGCTCCTTTTTTGTTGCCCCTTCACCCAACTTGAATTGAAATGGGTTTTTGTCCTATGTAGATATGCATTAGATCATCTACTGGCTTCATATTCGTATTGAGTACATTGCAAAATTGATTTGCATTCTTGTGATACTTTACTGAAGAGAATGTGTTTCCACTCCATCCCAGATATCACAAAAGATGTGAAGTTACTATCTTTTTATGACTGAATAGTATTCCATAGTATGCATGTACCACAATTTGTTTATCCATTACTGAGTTGATAGGCATTTGGCTTGTTTCTACATCTTGGCGATTGTAAATTGAGCCATGATAAACAATAAAATGATTTTTTTTCTTCTGTGTAGACACTTAGTAGTGGGATTAGGGGGTAAAATGGGAAATCTAATTTGAGTTTGTTGCGGATTCTCCATACTTCTTTCCAAAGAGGTTGTATTAGTTTGCAGTCCCACCGACGGTATAAAAGTGTTCCCTTCTCTCCATATCCACACCAGTATCTGCAGCTTTGGGACTTTGTGATGGGTAGTTTAATCTTACTGGGGTTAGGTGATATCTCAAGGTGGTTTAGATTTGCATTTTTCTGATGATTAGGGACAATGAGCATTTTTTCATATGTTTGTTAGCCATTCATCTGTCTTCCTTAGAGAAGGTTTTATTCATGTTTCTTGACCAGTAGCAGATGGGATTGCTAGCTGTTTTACTGTTGATTAATTTGAGTTCTCTGTAGATTCTAGTTATCAAGCCTTTGTCCAATTCTTAATATGCAAATATCTTTTCCCATTCTGAGGGTTGTCTGTTTGCTTTGGTTGTTGTCTCCTTAAGCTATAGAGAAGCTTTTCAGTTTCATTAAGTCCCATTTATTTATTTTTGTTGTTGTTGCAATTGCCATGAAAGTCTTCTTCATGGAATTTTTCCCCAGGTGGATATCTTCAAATGTTTTCCGCATACTTTCATAGAGAATTTTTATTGTTTCATGCCTCAGATTTAAATCTTTTATTCACCTTGAATCAATTTTTGTAAGTGGTAAAAGGTGCAGGTCCAGTTTCAGTCTTTTACATATGAATGGCCAGTTCTCCCAGTACCATTTATTGAATAGGGATTCTTTTTTCCAGTGTATGTTCTTGTTTGGTTTATCAAAGATCAGGTGGCTGTAAGATGTTCACTTCATCTCATGGTTTTCCATTTGATTCCAAATGTCTATGTCTCTATTTTTGTGCCAATACTATGCTGTTTTGATCACTATGGACTTATAATTTAACCTAAAGTCTGGTGCAGTGATGTCCCTGGCTTTGTTTTTATTACATAGAAAGGCATACTAGACCTCCCATTTGATCCTGCAATCCCATTCTTTTGGGCATCTATTCAGAAGGAAAGAAAGTCCCTTTACCATAAGAAAACTTGCACTAGACTGTTTGTCACAGCTCAATTTACAATTGCCAAAATGTGGAAACAGCCTAAATGCCCACCAACCCAGGAATGGATTAATAAGCTGTGGTATATGTGTACCACTAAAAATGATGGAGACTTTGCATCTTTGGTATTAACCTGGATAGAAGTGGAATACATTATTCTTAGTAAAGCATCACAAGAATGGAAAAGCAAGAATCTCATGGACTCAATTCTGATATGAGGAAGGTGAGAAAGGGGAGATCAAAAAGAGGGAAAGAGGGAGGGGAGTAGAGGTGTCATGGTGTGTGACTCACCTTTTGGGGGTGGGACACAATTATAAGAGAAACTTTACCTAACAAATGCAATCAATGTAACCTGGTTCTTTGTACCCTCAATGAATCCCAACAATAAGAAAGGCATGCATACATTCACATACACCAAATCATTAAGGATTTCTTACTTTAATCTGTGTTTCTGCACCATCTGAGTTTTAGTAGGGGAACATTTACTGTTACACAAAGTAAACATAAATTCTACCAACCAAAGTACAAGCAACTTAAAGGTAGTCACTGTGTAATATAAACTTTGTTACTTGACTCAGTCATCTACCAATGCTCTGAAATATTCATCTTTTAAACTATGTCACAAAATTTTCTTGTGGAAATGGCAGAGTTATAATGCACTGCATATCTCAAGCTAATAAACAAATTGAATTATGAAGCTAATCAACAAATTTGTCATTCACCTGTTTATAACTTTTTACAGTGAAAATATTTGAAATGTATCCTTTTAGCAATTTGAGACATACAGTGCATTATAGTTTTTTTGGAAGGGCAGAGTTCTTTGTGAGTTGTATCCTAAATTATGAATAAGGAGTTAATGATTTAAATCACAACATCCAATCTATACCCAACTTCACATTCAAGTTTTCTCTGTAAAAACAGACATTACTAATGAAAAAACCTGTTGAAAACTAAAAGTAAAAAGATCTTAAAAGTAGCAAAGGTAATGAAAGAAGCACATTATTTAAAAGTTAAAAAATTGGCTCAACACTTGTGGCTCAAGAGGCTAGGGTGCCAGCCACATACACCAGAGCTTGTGGGTTCAAATTCAGTCTGGGCCCACCAAACAATGACAACTACAACCCAAAAATAGCCAGGCATTGTGGTGGGTGCCCGTAGTCCCAGCTACTTGCGAGGTTGAGGCAAGAAAATCACTTAAGCCCAAGAGTTTAAGGTTGCTGTGAGCTTTGATGCCACAGCACTCTACCCACGACAACAGCTTAAGACTCCGTCTCAAAAATAAATAAAAAGGTTAAAAATTAAAATAGTTATTTCTTTTATTTTGTTGATTTTATTTTTAATTGACAAATAATTCTATATATTTTTGGGGAACAACATAATGTTTTGAAATCTACTTACATTGTGGAATGATTATATCAAGCTAATCAACAAATTTATTGCTCAGGTATTTATAACTTTTCATAGTGAAAATATTTGAAATCTGTCATTTTAGAGTAGATATATAGTGTATATAATTTATTTCTTCTAACTGAAACTTTGTACTCTTGATCAACATCTCCCCTTACCCGACTTAGCCCCCTCCTCTAGCCTTAGGTAATCACCATTCTACTTGTATAAATTCAACTTAGTAAGAAATAACTTCACATCTGTTAGGATGGCTACCATCAAAAAGACAAAAGATAAAAAGTGTCAGTGAGTGTGCAGAGAAAAGAGACTCCTTGTGCACTGTTGGTGGGAATGCAACTTAATATAGCCATTCCAGAATGCAGCATGAAGATTCTTCAGAAAACAGAAAATAGGATTGCATATGATCCAAAACTTCATTTCTGCATATATATCCAAGAATTTTCCATTAGTACACCAAAGAGATATCTACACTCCCAGGTTCATTGCATTGTTATTTATGCTAGCTAAGAGATAGAAGCAACATAGTTGTCCATCATCAGCTAAATGGCATTTGCAACAAGGTAGATGAACCTGGAGTATACTATGCTAAGTAAAATGAGCCAGGTACAGACAGATAAAGCCTTCTTCCAAGTTAGTTTGGTTTTTAAGGCATTTTCTGTAACAGACTATGATAAGTGATAAAGCTTCCTGAACCACTGTGGAACCAGAAGGGAATTCAGATTAACCTGCAAATCTTAGTTTTGCCTTGCCCTCCACACTTTACCATGGCTGTACTTACCTGAGGTAACTACTATAATGTAATTCTACCATGGTTCTTACTTGCATCCAACAAAAGCTGACTCTGGCTAACTAGGTATGACAATGGAAAAGATTTCTCAATGAGATATTAGGAATCTCACAGGATTAGTGAAATCCAAAGAACCAGAGTTGAGGCTCAAATTCAAACATCCACATGCAAACCATCCTGCAGAACTGGTCTAATGAAGAGTCACCGTCACCACAGCCATGGACCATCAGATGTTACAAGGACACCATTTCATTTTATGCTAGAACTTATCTTTCCTATAAGAGCTCTGCTACCTCCTTTATTGTCATTTTTATGTCAATATTTTGGCATTGGTCCTTCTCCTGCTTGGGCTTCTTGCATAGCCCTTGAATCAGAGCCTGCTGTGGTATCTGGTGAAAGCAACAGTACATTCCTATGGCTTAGGTGCAAGAAAAACTGGGAGAATTAATATCTGGCAATATAAACTCCCATTGTGTGAAGATAAGCTCCAAGCCTGATAATATTGTGCTTAATCTGAACTTAAAAGGGATTAAGATAAAAGGCAGCCAAAACAAATATACATATATATTATATATACAAACTATAACAATCCATTCACTTTTACTATCCCATAATATCCTTGGGGTATGCTCCCTCTAAAGGTTACACAGGATGGGACTTAGCTAAATAATCTACCTAAGCAAGGGCAGGGAAATGGGAACAGGATGACCTAGGAGGACCAGACAGGCCCAGGAGTAATGGAGGGCTTGTCTAGCTCATGATGAATGCTGTTAGAAGATACTGTGCTCCTTACCACTTCTTGCTGCATTAGCCAGAGTTCTGGGAGAAAAAGGTAAACTAAAGGGAGAGAAGTTGTCCATCATCTGGAAAGTCTCTGTTAGCTGCAATGAAATTTAATGCTGCCCACTTTCCCTTCATCCTTCTTAGAACAGATGGGATTATGGATCTGGATGGATACAGACATGGAAGATCCTTCACTTGCTCCTTCACTTTAAGCCCCAATTTCTTAAACTGGGGAATCAGTGGGCCACAATTAACCAATAAAATCTTCATTTATCTTCAGGTTTTCGTGATGCTAAAAAAGGCGTTCATATATGAAATGTAAATATCATCAAAATATTGTACATTTCAGTCTAAATATTGTGTGCATGAAAGTTTTAATGACCAGGGCTTGCTTAGCTATACTGACATGAACTGTATTCCATTTTCTCTATTTTTTAAATTTATACAAATAATATTATATATTTCATATTAAACACATTTTATTATAAAACATAAAACAATGAAAATCCTCACATCCATACATCTCTACACATGTATTTGCCTCTTCAATAATGTGTTTAGTTGGGTGGGTATAATTCCAAGCCTTCTTTCTGTGCATTTACACATAAAGATATAAACTGTTGGTTTTCAATGAGTATATAAATTGAATTGTGCCAAGGCATTATTCTACAACTCACCAACCCTCCCACCCACTATTCTCACATAAACAGCAATGTCTATAAAGAGAATTTCATCTAACTCCTACAGGGAGGTCTGCCAGTCTAGGACAGACTAGGGCAATGAAGCTGAAGACACAATGCCTTCAGGAAAGTTTTCCCAGGAGGTACTGCATGGGTATAAAAGATCACTAGTCCAATCACATAGCATATTCAGTGGGTTCTTTCTTCACCAAAACTAGGATTCAAACCACTATTATTTGTTTAACCTCCATATTATTTGAGTTCTATATTTAGTCCTAAGACTTCTGTCTCACTTGTAGTGCCCAATACAATAGCCACAACTCACACGTGGCCATTGACTAGTCGTAACCGAGATGCACTCTAGGGGTAAAATCGCATGCCAATTTTCCACGCTCAGCAAAAGAATGTAAATATGTCATTAATAATATTTACACTGATTACATACTGAAATGAACATATTTTTACCGAATTGAGTTAGATAAAATACAGAGTGGACATACAGTTCACAAGTTCATGTGCAATTTAACGTTACAACTATTTAAAATTCCACATGAACTTTATGTCCACTTTGTTGTATATTATAAAATTTCACTCTTTTTTATACCTTTAGTAATGTCAATACTACAATGTTTGAAATAGTATGTGTTACTTACATTATATTTTTAGCTGGGCAGCAATGATTCAGAATCCAAAAACTTTAAATACTGTTAATATGCTGAATATTCTCAGGTTTTTATCTCAATTCCCAATCTCATCTCATACGCCAAGACTTGCATATCCACTTGTCTACTTGAATCTCCACTTGGATGTTTTAGTTAGTTCTTCAGTGAACCTTCCTGGATTTTATTTCAGTGTACAGGTTTTAGCCCTTGTCTTGCCACAAGACGAGAAACTCTGGCTAACGTACATAATTCAAATACAGGCTAGTCTTGATCTTTCATGAAGACAGTAGCTTTCTCTGCTGTATTGATATAATTATATATACAAATCTTTACATTTTAATTCTTTCCACTTTCTCATATGGGAGCAACCACCTTCATTAAAAACTTGGATACTGCTAGCCAAATCTAACTTTGTGTATAAAAGCAATTTAAAAATGGTACACATAATGTAAAAAATCATTAATGACATCTTCATCTTTTACCAAGTAAGTAGTCAGCAGACAATAATTACTTAAGGTTAGTTCTTTTTTGAAATAAGCTATCAAATTCATCATTAATACCTTCTTCATAATGCCAACAAATATACTTTTTGTTTCAAGGTTATACTTCCCAGGATATTACAAAGCCCTCCACTGATGTCCCCCTCCTCCCTGATTCTTTACTATTGTCAGCTTTTATAATCTGAGACATCTTCAACTCAAGCCCAAGCAGATAATGGAGGTTCAAACAAGTCTGGAATCTGCCACACTTTTCAATGGTATTTGCCCAGCTACACTTTTTTTTCTTGAGCAGAGTCTTACTCTGCTACCCTGAGTAGAGTGCCATGGCATCATAGCTCACAGCAACCTCAAACTCTTCAGCTCAAGCAATACTTCTGCCTCAGCCTCCCAAGTGGCTGGGACTATAGACACCCAAGACAGCAACCATCTAGTATTTCATTTTTTCTATTTTTAGTAGAGGCAGGGTGTCACTCTTGCTCAGGCTGGTCTCAAACTCCTGAGCTGAAGCAATTCACCAGCCTCAGCCTCCCAGAGTGCTAGGATTACAGACATGAGCCACCAGACACATCCCCAGGTACACTTTTAAACCAAAATCTTCCTGCCTTTCTTAACAGCAACCATTTGCATTTGGTTCTCTAGTCATATCTGGTATAGTGTCTTCCCAGTTAGGTTGTGATTATCTTGTTTTCTTACCCACCTAAAACTTGAAATGACTAAGACAGAAATACCAAACGTCTTTAGATCTTCTTAAATCCAGCTTACATGAAGCCTTCCCAGATCATCCTAATTAAAAGAGCATCCTCCACTGCCACTGTTATCTATTCTCATCACATGCTTTCTATTTCTTCAAACGATTTATCACCACTGGAAATATTTTATATGATATATTCATTTCACTATTTCTTGATTTCTATCTCCTCCACACCAGAATTTGCACTTCATGAGAACTAGAAATCACTACTATAACCTTGGTGCCCAGAATAATACCTCATAGACAGTAGGAGTGTAATAAATATTTTTGAATGAATTTTTAATGGAATCAATAATTAATTGAGTTCTTACTACTGCAGAAGTTATTCTGGAGCAGTGAAAAGACAATATAACTCATATTCCCTACCCTACTCAAAAATTAACACAAACAATGCTGTCACAGATGCCCAAACTGCAGACCAATCATAAATAAATATTAGGCAAAACTCAAAATGCTACCAATTTAGAAAAGAATATTATGATGAACAGTAGTGAGCAAGGAAAGTTTCAGGAGCAGTGGCTAACAATGTGCAAGATATGAATAGAACAACTTTAAGCTTAGGTTGTAAGACTAAGATTGTGCAATGTTAATTGGAGAAAGTGAATCAAATTCAGAGTGAGGGGACATACATTTGCTAAGGTAGAGAAAAAGTCTGAGGATAGGTTCAAAAGAACCTTGAATCACATACAAAATGAAGAATTGGGGATTTTTTTCCTCTGTCTAAGCAGAGAGGAAATAAGTGTGGGGACTGCTGGAAAGGAGATTTAAGAATATAATCTTAGAATTTGACATGAAAGGTATCACAGGAAGAGAGACCATTTGAAGTTGTCTAACCATCACAGGGATGGAGTGCTGAGGATCTGGACAAAAATGCTGAGAGTGAAGATGCCAAAGGATCTCAGGGAAGATGGCTGAACTGTTTAATGACAGATTGGGAGTGGGTATTGGAAGGAAAGAAATTATATCGTCAAGATTTCAAGTTTAGGCTATCAATCAGTGGAGCCCTTAGACAATAAGAATAGCTAGAGCAAATCTGAAAGAAGATTAACAAATTTAGGATTAGTCATTTGAATTTCAAAAAGATCTTCAGCAAGTAAAAATATTCAGCAAAAGGCTGCAGATGTTTGGCTAGAGTTTAAAAGTAAAGTTATGCTAGAGTTACCCCAGAACCAAGATTTAGCCTAAGGAGTTTTTGTGGACTTCAATATATAAATTAAATTACTACTCTAGAAAACAAGAAATTAAAAAATAGGAATTACCTCTAACAGACACTTATTCAAAGATTTACAGAGGACTATATGAAAAATAAATGCACCTTAGGTCTGTGATAGCAATGATCCCACAAATTCTATAGCTCTTGAGATTAAACTGGGTATTAACTAAACTTCACGGGTGTGCACATGCTAAGTTGATAGCATTGGCAACATGGGGCATCAATCAAGTTAACATCATGGAGGACATTTGTGTGTATCCAAAACTATACTTGGAAAGATGGTGAAGGTAAAGGTTGTGCTTTAAAAAATGTCCTAAATTTTTTGTCTCTGAATTGTTGAGGTTTCTATGCCATATTTTAAAATGTAGTCATCTAATAGATTATTGGTAAACTCTTTGTGCAATTACAATACTTTCAATCACTGCTATGCTCTAAGAAAGAACAACTTCCTTCACCAAAGGCAGAATTTCAGGAGGTTGAAAAACACCAAGAAGTAGGCAATGAAAACTGAAAGAATAAGCAGAAGCTCAATTATAGAGAAACACATGAAAATCTCATTAAGTTGGACAGAAAAATAAGTAAATGCATATAAGGTACAAACATACCTGGAACACAATTATAATAACTTTCTAAGACTTAAACCATGGGTCTAATGAATTATTTAAAATTGCCTTCCCAATATATTAAAATAGAATAAAATTTTAAAAAATAGTATGCTTTCATTTGTCTCATGATTTTCCATCCTCCTAAATATTAATGATGTATTATTATTGGACTACTAGAGATTTTCCACAATAACACACGCATAAGTTTCCTTATTGCCTCCTTCATATCTTTATTCCGGAAGTTGTAGATCACAGGATTAAAAAATGGAGTTGCCAAAGCATAAAACAAGGTCACAAATTTTTGCATCCCATGATAGTCTCCAGAACCTGGGCTAATGTACATAACCATAACTGAACCATAGAACAGAGACACAACAGCAAGGTGGGAGGCACAAGTTAAGAAAGCCTTATGCCTTCCTAAGCCTGTGGGCATCTGTAGCACTGTGCTTAGGACACAACAATAAGTCCCAAGGATGTACAGGAAGGTAAGAAAAATGATGAGAGAGCTAATAATACCACAAATCAGAGTAATTTCAGCTACTGGAGCACAAGACAGTGCCAGCAAAGGTACCAGGTCACAGAAAAAATGGTCAATAGTGTTTGGACCACAGAAAGGTATCTGAGATATTAGGGTCAAAGGGATCAGTAACCAGAGGAAGCCACCTACCCAGCAGAAGATCACCAACTGGGCACAGAGGTAATGGGTCATTATGGTGGGATAATGCAAAGGTCTACAAATGGCAAGAAATCGATCAAAAGACATCACTGACAGAAACAAGCACTCAGCAGCACACATGGAGGAGAAAAAGTAGAACTGGAGCAGACAGCCAGCATAGGAGATGCTCTTGATCTGGGAGATGAGATTAGCCAACATTTTGGGCACATCAGAACTGACATAGCAGATCTCCAGGAAGGAGAAGTTGGCCAGGAGGATGTACATGGGTGTGTGGAGCTTCCGGCTTGAACACACAGCACAGATGATGGTTGTGTTCCCCAGGAGGGTCAGGAGGTAAATAAAGGAGAAGACCACAAAGAGGAGGATCTGGATCTCCCTGCGGCAGGGGAAGCCCAGGAGGATGAACTCACTCACAGATCCAGAGATATTAGTTGTCAGCAAAGTCCTCATTGGCCTGACCTGTGGAGGTGACAGAAATAGTAAGAACCACAGAAATACATACACTAGTCTTCTTCTTCCTGGTAAAGAGACCATTGTTTATTTTCCTCAGTTTGGGTTTATGATATTGCTACCTTCCCATTAGAAGAATGAACTGTTCTTTCCTCTTTATCTCTTTCCCTAGTTTATTCAACAAACATTTATTGTGTGCATTAGTATTGCCAGGCACTGTATTAAAAGATAGGGAAAGAAGAATTAATAAAGTAAATAGCTTCCGATCTTATGGAGCCTCCAACAAATACCTTTTGTCCAAAGCAACTTCAAGCGGTACATTGGTGGCTCCAGAATTTCTATATAGAGGAATGTTAGTAGCTTACATTTGGGAGACATTTGAGGAGATTTACCTTGAAACTTCATTTGCATCATGAGGATATTGTTTTTACTTAGATTGTATGTTTGTGGCAACTTCAAAGGAAGCTGATATAGATATGGAGTAGATGGAAGTGAAGGATCTCAGGGAATTTCACTCTAAAATATGACTCTGTGATACAAAGAGAGTGTCCCAAAAGTTGCCCCTAAAGTCATCATACATAGGGAAACTGGGAAATTGAAGCTAAATGTACTTTTATTTACAAAATATTCATTACAAAATTTTACAAAATATTCACAAGATAGTCTCTATGTGTTACTCAAATCTTTGTAAAATTTTGTGATGAATATTTTGTAGAGAAAGGTACATTTAGCCATAATTTCCAATTGTCCCTAGGTCTGGACACTTTAAAGAGATTTTAGGAACACTCTCTAAAGTATTTTGAATTATAGGCCGTTAGAGATTAACAGGCCACAGAAGAGGCTTATCATCTTTCTTCATATAAAAAGAGACCCATCAAAAAGAACAACTGATTTGCTTTCTCCTCCCTGTTTCCTCAATGTATTCCAAATAAGAAGATCAAGAATGCAAACCAATCTAAGCCAAAGCACTTTAAATACAATACCTGTTGCTCATGTTAATTTAATTTCCAAAGAGAATCAATTATAAATCGGTTTCCCTCTCATCCATTCTCCCAAGTATCTATTCATCCTCCCTAGTATCCATTTACTTATATTCCTTATCTCCCTCTCCCCTATAAAACCAAGGTATATAAATTTCTGCACTCCATGGGGATATTAGGTAATCACTCTGTGATTGTCCCCGTGTACATGTTTTAAAAATCTCTTTCTCTAATCTATCTGCTTTATTGTGAGTTGATCCTACAGTATAACTTCCAGGGAAAAGGGAAGCTCTCCCTCAACTCTGCATCAGTAGGAACTCCTGAATGTAGAGTCTGAAAAATACCTCAAAGACCACTCTAAGAATTTACAACAGCAATGCTTTCTATTGAGTCACAAGTCTTAGGCTGTGTTACAACAATAATATTATCAAAGAGCTTTTCCTACTGTCCTGTCATTTAGGAATATAATCATTTTGAAGAAGATCTACAAACACAAAATAACAATTTGACCCAAAAAGTTCTGTAATTTCATGTCTAATAAGGCTAACGTAATAAGAAAGCTGTTTGTAAAGGAAAATAATTATGAATAGTTATGCTCCTTTTTCATATCACTGCACAAAACAAAGTGATCATAGACCAGAGATTACTGCTCCTCATGCCCATACCCACATATCCTAAATGCAGCCCAGGGTATGAAGTGTCAGCTCCGAGCTGACACTTTTCCTCACAAAGGTTACTTTGTACTCAGAAAAAGAATATTCCACAAATGTCTCCACTCTTCATTACTTATCCCTTCCAGACTCTGATGCCCTCTCCCCTGAGATCTCAAGCCCAGGAGCAAAGGGGGCAATTAAAATGCATCATACAGACTTGAGTGTGTTTCCTATTCACAAATTACTATGTTGGCGATATAAAAGCTACATGAATGTCCATACTTATGTGCATACACACATACACACACACACACACACACACACACACACACACGATTGTTAATACAATATTGTTCCTTGCAGAGTTCCCTCTCCTAATCTTAAGAAATTATCCTTTAGCTAACAAAGATTTTCTGATGTAAGATGCACCATTACCTTCAAACGTTATTAAGCTTGGAAAACCTCACCCAGAGTTTCCTATTCATGTTGCCCAAATTGCAGTTTAAAGAGCTTGTCCACTAAATCAAGATAGATCCTTTTCCCAGATATCCACAGAGCTACCCAGCTCCATTCCTTACAAACACTGTATCTCCAGGTGTAGATCCAACAGGGTAAACATCAGTCAACAAAGAAGTTAAGATACCCATCCATTTTCTCTTTTTCAAGTGTAGATTACTTTTCTAAGACCCCATTGCAATTAGGTGTGGTCAGAGTTAGGTGTGGTCAGAGAACTGAGGTCCAATCTAAAGAGTGTAGTTAAAACTGTTAGGCAACACTTCAGACTTTGCCTATGCAAGGGCCTCAATGATTTATGAGCACCGTGATGTCAGAAGACATTTATTGAAGGTGGTGAAGAGAAATATTGAGAGGACTCCATTCCAGACTCACCACTTAAAGAAGCTGTCCATCAGGCACCCTTATTTAAATTTTAAGAGAGCAACTAATAAACTTCTTTCAGGTTTGACCCATTCTATTTTTTGTTATTTTTGTTGTTGCTGCTGTTTGTTTGGTTTTGGTTGTTTGGAGAATAATGTGACCAACTGAACCCAATATTTCTATTTTGATAAATGTATAAAACAAACAGTCTTGAAACAGCCCTCAGATAGGTAAAGGGTTACAAGGTGAGAACCAGTGTAAGGACCCCAAAACACCGCGAATGAACAGGCTCAGCTGAAGTAATGATAATAATCAGCCACTGTCCTCTCCTTTGCTTGATACTTAGTCACTGTGCCCTTGTTTGCTTCTCTATAGTTGCTACACTAGAGAACACAGGTGGTGGCTATAAAGATTTTTAAATTTTCTCCCTAATAACATCATGTCTTCAGAACCTAGGAATAGTTTTTGAGATATTTTCAGGTTCTGCATTCCAGTGGATTGACTGACTCACCCAGACCAAGAAACTGACTCAACTTACCTTGGTAAAGCTGCATACCAGTGGATCAGCTGACCCACCCAGACTGCAGCCCACACCAAAGGACTGATGGTTCTGCCCCCAAACCAGCCAATTAGTAGACCCTGATTGCCTAATCCTCTGCCCACCAAACTATCTTTAAAAATGATCTCCCCAATTCTCAGAAAGGCAGATTTGAGAAATTTCTCCTGTCTCCCTGCTTAGTGCCATGTGGAATTAACTCTTTCTCTGCTGTGAAATGTGCTATGGATATTGGCTTCCTGTTGGGCAGTGGGCAGATGAACCTAGCTGGGAATGACTATATCATCACATAATTTGGTGGCTTATTCCCCTTGAAGATCTAATTGTAAAATAATAGGAAGAAATTAAAGAAATAATTTTCATAGACGTAGACCATTTACCAGGACGGAATAAAAAGTGAATGTTAGTGAATAAATTTACTACTAGATCACCATTATGATTTATTTGGATATGTTTTACTTTTAAAAAATATATGATCATGTGTCTATATGATTATGCAGGCATAATCATTCTTCCTTCAGCTTGAGCCAAAACCTGTGGAGCAAAAATGAGAAAAACCTTAAGCAGTAAGAAGTAGTGTAGAGTTTTTGGGGTTTTTGAATACAAAGGTTTACAGAGACCTGAGGACCTTGAATTAAATAGACATAGCTACAGTATAGAAAGATTTAGCAAGAACTATTTATACCATCACCATTCAATTAACAGCAGTGAGAAAAAACAGCTGTATAGCCAATTGCTCTAAAGTTGTATCAAGGTCAAATTCAGAAGTTCTTAAATCCTGAAAGGGTAACTAGAGTAAAATTTTCTTTATGGGTAACCCTGGAAAATAAAAAGTTATAACTGAAGTTTAATTAAAATGTAGAATATCATTATTAGTTGTTTATATGGTTAATAGAATTCAGCTATTAATTCATCTGGTCCTAGGCTTTCTCTTTTGAGATTTTTGATTACCAAATCTAGCTACTCATTATTGGTCTATTCAGGATTTCTATTTCTCCCTGGCTCAATCTTGGGAGATTGTATGTTTCCAGGAATTTAATTTTTTTTTTTTTTGAGACAGAGTCTTACTATGTTGCCTTTGGTAGAGTGCCGTGGTGTCACAGCTCACAGCAACCTCAAATTCTTGGGCTTAAATGATTCTCTTGACTCAGCCTCCAGAGTAGCTGGAACTAAAGGTGCCCACCACAACACCCGGCTATTTTTTTGTTGTAGTTGTCATTGTTGTTTAGCAGGCCTACACTGGCCCCAGTGTGTATGGCCTACACCTTAACCACTGAGCCAAGGGAATATTTTTTAATCCCCAATCCCCTATGAGTGATATAGAAATGGGAATTTAGCCATTTCCTCTGGGTTTTCTCATTCGTGAACATTCAGATATTTATAATAGTCTCTAATAATCTTTTGTATTCTGTGGTATTAGTTATGATCTTTTTAATTTTTGATTTTATCTTTAGAAGAACCAACTTTTCATTGGTAGTATTTCTTGGCCTCTATTCTATTTAGTTCTGCTATGATTTTTGTAGTTTCTTTTCTTTTGCCAACTTTGAGTTTGGTTTGCTTTTTATTTTTCTAGTTCCTTAAGGAACAACATTAGATCACTAATTTGTGATTTTTCTACTTTTTTGATGAGGTATTTAATGCTATTAACTTTTCTCTTAGCATGGCTTTTACCGTATCTGAGAGCTTTTGGCATGTTGTGTTTCTATTTTTAATCATTTCAAAAATGTATTTAATTTTCATCTTAATTTCATCTTTGACCCAAAGATTATTTTCTTTAATTTCTGGTATATAGTTTCTGAAATTCATCTTTGTATTTACTTCTAGTTTTGTGATCTGAGCAGATGCTTGATGAATTCAATTTCTTAAATTTATTGAGGCCTGTTTTGTGGCCTAACATATGGAGAATCTATCTAGGAGAATGTTCATGTGCTGATGAGAATATATATTCCACGGTTGTTCTGTAAATGTCTGTTAAGTCTATTTTGTCTAATGTCCAATTTGAGTCCAGTGTTTCTTTATTGATATTCTGTCTTGACAAGTAGTCTAGCCCTATGAGTAGGGTGTTGAAGTTCCTCACTGTTACTGTATTTCTGTCTATTTCTTTCTTTAGGTCTAGTTAATATTTGTCTTGGGAATCTGGGAGTTCCTATGTTAGGTGCCTATATATTTAGGATTATTATATACCCTTTCTGAATTGATACCTTTATGATTATAAATGTATAATGACCTTCTTTGTCTTTTTTCCTGTTTTTGATTTAAAGTCCATTTTGTCTGACATAAATATAGTTATTCCTTCTCACTTTGAGTTCCTGTTTGCATATTACCCATGGAACTCTTATCACATCTTATAAATCATATATTTGTGGGAAAACTTTTACATTCTAATTTATCCTAACATATGCCTTTTTGACTGCTTAACTATAAACTTTGCAATTTTTCCTGGCTTATAAAAGCTCTATGACATTTAACTCACACTTTATCATACATTCTACACGAAATAGAAAATAACAGCCCTGAGAAAATATAAGTAGAGAGCTTACAGTAATGTAACATAATGAAGTTATTATTATTTTTTGTTTTAATTGAGACATAATTGTACATATTTATGGGGCATAATGTGATGTTTTGATATATGTACATATTGAGTAAAGATCAAATCAGGGTAATCAGTGTATCTCAAACATTCATGCGTTCTTTGTAGTGAGAACATTCAAAAACTTCTCTCTTAGCTATTTTGAAATATTTAATACATTATTGTTAACTACAGTCACTCTGGTGTTCAGATACCAAATATGTGATAGAGGCTTTAAGGATTTTCCTTTTGTTTAGGGTCTACAGTAAATGAAAGACCCATAATTTTAGTTTAGGCGCACACAATTAAGAAGAAAGATATGGTTCTAATAAAATGTCTACCCAACTGAAATTCCACACCATTAATCATTCTTAAATTCTGACAACATTAATGTAAACAGAGATTTCTTGCCATAACTTTGTAAGATCTTGAGATGTTAGCAGTATTTTCCAGGGGAAAACTGAAAATCTCAAGAGATTCCAACACTATAATTAACTGGATAGCTTTCAATACACTTGAGGAGAAAAGGAGCTAAATTGAGGCATCAAACAAACAGCACAGAATCTCAACTTAAGGATGGTAAATTTTCAAACATGAAAATCTTGTCATATCAGCTACTTAATTTAATCCTTAAATATTTCCTTCTTACCTACAGAAGCAAGTCCAACCTCCTCAACATCAAAATTCCTACATTTCTAACTTCACCCCCTTTCAGGACACCCACATTTTACTCTACAGCCAGTCATGCATTAGCTTAGTACTAGCTGCTCCTCTTCTATGGGGAACATCCTTTTCTACCACCTTCCCAGCCTCCTATCTAGAAAACTTCATGATTCAAGACTAAGCTCAGGCTAGGTTGTAGTGGCATATGCCTGTAATCCTAACACTCTGGGAGGCTGAAGTGGAAGCATTGCTTGAGCTTAGAAGTTTGAGACCAGCCTGAGCAAGAGCAATACCCAGTCAGGCACTGTGGTGCGCACCTGTAATACCAGCTATTCAAGAGGCTGAGGCAAGAGGATCACTTGAACCCAAGAGTTTGAGGTTGCTGTGAGCTAGGCTAATGCCACAGTACTCTAACCTGGGGAACAGAGTGAGACTCTGTCTCAAAAAAAAAAAAAAAAAACAGACTAAACTCAAATATCAGCTTCTCTGTGAAACATTCTCTAACATTTCACACACACACTCCCCAAACCTGTACTTAGTTACAGCACTTCTCTGTGTTCCTGTGGCAATTTATGCTTTCCTCTATCTCAGCACTCTCTTCAGTTAGAATTGTTAACACATATGTCCCTCCATAAGCCAAGAGTTCCTCAGGAAAATGAAACAGTGTCTTATACATTTTTGAATCATCAGTACCAAGCATACAGGTTGGTACATGAATAGATTTTAAGAAGCGTGAAGCCAGGACCCAGAGTTCCATGTTTAAGACTACATTTCCACTGGCTTATAGACCACCATGAACAAGACTGAAAGAAGGCCACAGACCTCTGCCAACTCCTAACAAAGCTCGTTTCCTCTCCCTCTCTCTCAGCCCTTGTGGGCTCCCATGCCAATCTGCTGTGGAGGGCAACAACACTGATTCCATTGTGCCACTTTTCCTAAGATCTCCCTAATCCAACTTCATGGGAAGTAGAAAGAGGCTTCTTGTCTCTTTTGCTATTTCTCTGCTTTTATCCCTCCTGCTCCCTCTCTAAAAGCCATGTTCTAAAGTTCGATTTTTCTTTGGAGGAAAAGGACAGAGGTGAAGGGAGAGAGAATAAAGAAAACACAATAAGACACTAATCCAAAGTCATTATCTTATGAGAGCCTAATTCAACCCACTCTCACCCCCTCCCATTACAAAGTCCTGTGTAAGACTTAGAGCTGCACTGTCTAATGTCGTAACTACTAGTTACATATGACTACTGAGCACTCAAAAGGTGGCCAGTCCAAATTAGCATGAGTTTTAAGTACAAAATTAACAAGAGTAAGAACTTAAGAATGCAAAGTATCTTATTAATAATTTCATATTAATTATATGTTTCAATAATAATACATTTGCTATACTGGGAAAATAGACTATTCAGATTAATTTTATTGTTTTTCTTTAATATTTTATGTAATATCTAGAAGACTTTAAATGATATATGTTATTTGCATTTGTGATCCTCTTTATATTTCTACAAGACCCTTTTATGCCCTCATATGTCTTTATAATAGAGTCAGAAAATGAGCTCTCCTCCCCCTAAGCTCAGGCAAATGGAAGCTGTTGCTTGCAGTGAAGGAGGCTTTTGATCCAAGACAGCTCAGCAAGGTGGCATTTCAGAGCTTCAGTAGAGACTCTTCCTGTTAGAGCTGAAGAGTGGCCAACACTGACCAGCCTCAGAGAAAATTTGTTGCTGTACTAAGAATTAGCACACTCCTGGTGGACCCAATCTCACATACCCTCCCAGAACCCAAAAGGATCCCTTCTTTAATTTGACCTCTGGTAACATTGCTGGTCCTAATAATTGTGTGTACTGGGGTATGAGAAACTCTCTGAAATGGAAGTCTGCCTTCTGAAGAGATGCAGGTGGCATCCTCCTTGAGGCCTTCTTGTGTTATCAAAAAGCAAAGGGTGACCACGGAGGACAGAACACTGCTGGAGGTGGGGAGTGGAGAAGTATTTCTGGTTTTCAGGGAAGACCCTACCTTGTCCACCAAGCTTACCTGCCCCAAGGGCAGCTATTTGTTTGAGCAGAGAAAATGGAATTCAGTGGAGAAAGGGTTAAAATTTTTCAGAACGGATTCTCTCACCTTATCCTGCAGTAAGAGTAAAGCCTCCTTTTCTGGGATTCTTTCCTCCACAGTGGCCTCTACCCTCTGTCACATGTATGAGTGGCACCCTTGTTATTAATTATCACAGGATAATTAATCACCTTAGGATGGTACAGGAAATGTCTCCCCAAACTGCACTACTTTCTCTCTATTTTTCCTCTAAGGCCTTATTGTATTTTATAATATCCTCTCTTATAGTCTGGCTTGGGGACTTCAGTTCTCTATGACTTTGTTTCATATTCTCTTAATGCCTGAAAGAACAAGTTCCTTCTCCATTTTCTCTCTCAAAATAAAAGCAACCCACCATCTCTACTATTTCTGTGCTTCCCTTTCCCTCCCTTTATAGCAGGAAAATTGAAGAGGGACATACAGTCTTACTGAAGGGAACTCCACCTTGTGACCAAGGTTTGGCATACAAAGTAGAAGGAAGAAGAGGAAGGGGAGATTTCTATCTGAATACCAGGATCTTCTTTTTTAGAGGATATGAGCTATTGAGAATATTTTTACCAAAAATATTAGTGTACCCCAACCATAAAAGATACAAACTTCAATAAATTTTCAACAGGCAAGATTCTGATGAAGAATAAGAATCAAACCTATGCTTGCCTTCCATTTAAGGAATTCTCCTATAGAAGCATTTATTCTAGATCTAGTATCTATTGTTACTTTTAAGAATTTTTTAACAACAGAACTCAGAAGGAATTTTCACTCATCAAGATGTCTCTCACTCAGAGATAATTTTTAAACTTTACCCATCACTTTCTTCAGAGCACCCTTCATCTCCTTATTCCTGAGGCTATAAATCAGAGGGTTTAAAAGTGGAGTCACAATGGAGTAAAACATGGTCACAAATTTCTGCAGCCCAGGCTGATTGGCTGCTCCTGGGCTCACATACATCACTATGACTGAGCCATAAAATAGAGACACTACTATCAGGTGGGAGGCACATGTTGAGAAAGCTTTTTTCCTGCCTGAGCCTTTGGGAACCTGAACCACAGCCCGAAGGACCAGAGTGTAGGACACAAGGATATAAAACAATGTTATGAGCAATATCACAGCACTGAAAGTGCTACAAGTCAAAGTTGTTTTGGGCACAGGGACACATGATATAGCCAGCATTGCCCCCAGATCACACAGGTAATGATCAATGACATTAGAACCACAAAATGGAACTTGGGAGACAAGAGTGGCTGGTGTTACTAACCAGAGGAAGCCACTCACCCAGCAGGCAGACACGAGGGTTCCACACACTTTCCTGGTCATTATAGTAGAATAGTGCAGTGGACGGCAGATGGCGACATACCTATCAAATGCCATGAGGGCCAAGAAGAACAGTTCTGTGGCACAAAGAGAGAGGAAGATGTAGAACTGTAGAATGCAGCCATGATAAGAGATGGTTTTAGTCTTGGAGAGGAAGTTGAACAACATGTTGGGTACATTGGAATTGATGTAGCAGATCTCCAGGAAAGAGAAGTTGGCTAATAAAGTGTACATGGGAGTATGGAGTTGCTGGTCCAACCACACAGCACAGATAATAGCACCATTGCCCAACAAAGTTAAGATGTAGATGATGGAGAACAAAACAAAAAGGAGAATTTCTACTTCTTGGCTACACAGGAAACCCAGGAGGATGAATTCATGAATGGTAGTAGAGACGTTATTGTTATGTAAAATATACATTTCCCTTTAATCTATGATATGTACAGACATAATAAGAACTATTAATGCATATTTAAAATCTCCTATTTTATTCAGCTCTCCATAAAGCCTCAATTTCTCAATGAAAGTAGATGGTATTATAAGTAGAAAATAAAATGGAAAATTAAAATTTGGTCAATATAGAGAATTTTTATCAAAGCACAGTTGGAAGGCAAATAGAAGAATATCATTGGACATTTTACTTTAAATATTTCCTCCAGAGCATTTTTTTCTCCTTTTTTAGCCTATAAGGGAAAAAAAGAGAGAGAAATCAATCACATTGTAATTGGCTATTTTTATTTAATTTAAGTACAGCAAATAACCCTGAGAAAGGTATTTATGCTCTTGAACTGGGCTTCAATTATTTCATTACTTACACTATCATTTCAATCAGAATCACAAGATTCATAAATCCTCATTATTAATCTGTACTACTGTAGACAATTGGTAGGTTACAATAATAATATGCATTCTTAAATAAATTAGTTCATTCATTCATTCATTCATTTTCATTAAAAACTCATCCCCAGATGATTCTAGCCGGAAAGACATCTGGTTTGAGAGAATTACTATTATACTTCACAAGCACCAGAGAAGTTCAAACTCAGAGAGATTGTTTCAGAAGATTTAATTTCAGATTAATATGAAGGTACAAATATTGAGTTTACATTGTTTTGAATTCTAAGGTAAAGTTCAAGTTGTAGTTGAGCCCTTCATCCAAGGGGTATGCTGAACACCCTCATATTGTGCACATTAGTTGAGATCCCACCAGTTGACTGCTCTCCTCCAGCCAATTGCCTTTTCTTCTCTCCACCCCTCTCCCCTTGCTAGACTATACTTGTGTTTTTTCTTTTGCGTGGGCATGTAGTTGTTTGTCTATTGATTTCATATTAGTATTGAGTACATTGAATACTTTTCTTTCCATTCTTACAATACTTTACTAAGAAGTAAAGTATTACCAGCTCCATCCAGGTAAACATGAGATGTGAAGCTTTGGATTGACAATAATGTCCATTCATTATTGAAATTTCTGGCTATACTACTAAATTAGAAGCCCAAGTCTAGAAAATAAAAAAGAGCCAATAAATAACTAGACATCAATTCAGCAATTCCCAGTCCAAATTAAGAAAGCATGCATTTTAGAAACATTTGAATCAAATTAGTTTAACTTGATACAAATTGTCTTCTGTGTAATCTTTTTTATTTACATTCACTTCAGCCTTTTAGGCCTATTTGCAAATATGCCAGTTTACTATTTTATGGATTAGTTAGAACAGGTTCTCCACTCATCTATTTTTCCCAAGTATTTACATTATTTTTCCCTCAGTTTTCATTTTAAATATATAGAGTTTAGTGGACAAAATGAAGGGCTTTACATCTTAATGATTTTAAAGTGGAAAGTCTAAGAATTATCATTATGAGTCAATAGCAAAAAGAAGGAGAAAGAGAGAAAAAAGGAGGGAGGGAGGGAGAGAAAACACCAAGGCCAATTTAAAAATGGTCGAAGTACCCTCAAATTAACCTAAAACAATAAAAAAAAAACTTTAAAAATGGTCAAAGAACTTAAACCACACATTTCTCAAACAAGACATACACATGGCCAACAGACACATGAAAAGATTCTCAATGTTGCTGATCTGGGAAATGCAAATTAAAACTGCAATCAGGTATTATCTCATACTTGTCAAGATGGATATTAAAAAAAGAAAAACATAGGGGCAGCACCTGTGGCTCAGTGAGTAGGGCACTGGCCCCATATACCGAGGGTGGCGGGTTCAAACCTGGCCCTGGCCAAACTGCAACACAGAAATAGCCAGGTGTTGTGGTGGGTGCCTGTAGACCCAGCTACTCAGGAGGCTGAAACAAGAGAATCACCTAAGCCCAGGAGTTGGAGGTTGCTGTGAGCTGTGTGACAACACAGCACTCTACTGAGGGCGATAAAATGAGATTCTGTCTCTACACAAAAAGAAAAAAAGATAACAAGTGCTGGCAAGAATGTCGAAAAATTGGAACCCTTGTACACTATTGGTGGACATGTAGAATGGTAAAGCCACTATGGAAAATAGTATGAAGATTCCTCCAAAAACTAAAAATAGAACTACCATATGATTCAGCAATCCCATTGCTGGGTGTACATCCAAAAGAATTGAAATCAAGGTCTTGAAGCAATATGACACTCCTGTGTCACAGCCAGGATCTGAAAACAACTTAAATGTCAATCACAAATGAGCAGCTAAAGAAAATGTGGTCTATACACCTTATACAGTGGAATATTATTCAGCCCATCAATTGCTGCAACATGGATGAACTTGGAGGACAAACTGCTAGGCAAAATTAGCCAGTCATAGAAGAACAAACACTGCATGATTATTAGGTACATAATACAGTCCAAATAAAAACAGAAAGTAAAATGGTGGTTGCCACTTTATAATATAGTCAAAATGAAAGCAAAGTAGTATAGTGCTTGTACGGAGGGAAGAGGAGTTGCTGTCTGGTGGGTATAAAGTTTCAGTTATATGAGATAAGTAAGTTCTACAGATCTGCTGTACAACAAGGTGCCATACACAGTATTAATAACACCATATCCATGCACTCAAACATTAAGAGGGTAGAGTTCATGTTAAGTGTTCTCACCACAGTACCAAAAACAAGTATAGCAATGCTCACAAAAGAAAATTCACACTATCAGAAGAATTTTAAAGTATAATTTGATTTGGATAAAAAGAACTAATAAAGCAATTATGATGAAAGTTACACATAAGTGAATTAGTCTGGTTCATAATAATTTGGGGTTTTTTGCTTTTTTGTTTTAAGACAGAGTTTTACTATGTCACCCTCAGCAGAGTGCCGTGGCATCACAGTTCATAGCAACCTCAAACTCTTGGGCTTAAGCAATTCTCTTGCCTCAGCCTCCCAAATAGCTGGGACTACAGGCACCTGCCACAACACCCAGCTATTTTTTGGTTGCAGTTGTCACTGTTGTTTAGCAGGTGTGAGCCAGGCTCCAACCCACCAGCCTTAGTGTATGTGGATGGCACCCTACTCACTGGACAATGGGCACCACCAATTTTGGCATTTTTATTCACATGACAAAACTGTAAATATTTTAAGTAGCCATAGAAAAAAATGATCAAGAAATTAATTTGAGTTTAAGGAACAGAAAATAATTTCTTATCAAGAAAAAATAAACATACAAAAAATAATAAAGGGTCAATTTTACCACAATTAAAATTTTTTTCTTAAATTTTTTAAAGAATGAGTGATCAGGGCAGTGCCTGTGGCTGAAAGGAGTAGGGCATCGACCCCATATGCCAGAGGTCGCTGGTTCAAACCCAGTCCCAGCCAAAAAAAAAAAAAAAGAATGAGTGATCAGAATTTACAAAGGGCTAGAATGGGAGCCTAGCCCTATTCGTCATGATCTTTATAACCTAGGATAACCCTCTTTCTCGAAGTTTCAGTTGTTCTATCTGAAAAATCAGGTAACTATCAATACCTACCTGTGGAGCTAACGAAGCATAAATACAACGATGATTTTAAAGCACCCAGGAGAGTACTTAATATAAAATACATTTTTACTGTGTGTAGACTAGTTTGTCTTCATAATTACCATAGCAAAATATAATCTGTTTCTTCTCCAAAAGTATTTGTTTGAAAATAAAAGGAGCATAGTCCATTTCAAGATACACTCTGACATGTGGATATTGAATTTCATGAACTATAGGACTGTAATGCATTTCAAGTTTTTTATATTAAGAACTGGTAATTTGGGGCGGCGCCTGTGGCTCAAAATGTTAGGGTGCCGGCCCCATATGCCAGAGGTGGCAGGTTCAAACCCAGCCCCGATCAAAAAAAAAAAAAAAGAACTGGTAATTTATAGTTGAAAAAGTACAAATGACAAGGTGATTTAGAGTGGATGGGACACAATTTGAAGTGCCCATGGAAGGTAACTATGAAACCTAAAGTTATCAAATGGAAGCTCTGTTATTGGAAGGATAACGACCTGATCAAGGGAAATATTAAAATCATAAGACCTGTCAATGAGGACTCAGTTCTTCATATTGAAATGACTAAAACTCCCTCAGATATTTTTAGCAGAAAATAAAACCTGAAGTTTGAGATGTGAAAACTTTCACCAAGATAGATTGCCTAGCATATCAGGAATATCTCAGAGAGTAATGTCCATTCTCATGGTAATTTCTTCAGAGTAAATTCACAGGGTAGTACACTACATGGAGTGAAATGCTCAGTTAAGTGACTCCCTCAAGACATCTATATATTAGTCATCTGTTGTGTCAAAGATTGAGTAAAATAGGGGGAAGGG
>NW_003852509.1:6595415-6599901 GCF_000181295.1 Otolemur garnettii
TTTTTTTTTTTTAAGTGAGCCCTGAGAAAGATGTATATTCTCTGGAAACACTGAAATGTATATTATCTGATGCCATCTCAGACATCTCCAGGAATATTCTGACCCTAAAAAGCTTCAGTTTATTCCTTTTGGAAGCTTCTTTGAGAATTATTGTTTCAGATAAGAACAGACACTTGGCCAGACTAATTTTCCTCTTAGAATCACCAACTTCAAAGTAACTGCCTTTTTAATTATCACAGCAAATAAGTTATAGAGATAAAAACAATGAAAAAGATAAGCACGTATTCTATAACTAGTGCCCTTCTATCTTCCTTTTCCTGATGCCTTGGTGGTTATCTTGTGGCTGTTGATTTTCAGAGCAAAATAAGCATAACTGCTTCCATTATTTTGTTTTTATTTTTTGTTCGTTTTTCATTTTAGTATTTAGAATAATGAGTGATGACTATGGCCAAATCTAGAAATGGGCATGCCTTTTTTTTTTTCCTCCCCCACAAGACAGCACATTTATTTGTAAACTAGTAACTTCAGAATCATCTCCAGGACTCAAAATCTATGGGCCAGGGCAGACACCCTAAGTAAACAGGTGAGGCATTCATCATTGTTCACTTATTAAGGAAATTTTTAAATTAACTGATTATGATTATGTATATGACTGTTTTTCCACATTTCTCTGCAAAAAATCAGTTGGGGTGCTCTGTAAACACAACTTCCCTGGAGCTTAATCCCTTTAATTAATTCCATGGGTATGGGGTTGGCCTATAATTTGGGAACTTTCATTTTCACAAATGCCTCTTGATTATCAAGTCCAAGAATATCTGGGAAACACTGATCTAGAACACTACTCTCAGTTTCCTTTTCAGCTTTTGAGTCTTGAACTACTGGTCATCACTCTAGAACATCCCACTGAAAAGTCTTATCCAGTCAAGTTTTACAAAGGAAAACTAAGCCTTTTGACCCTTTGGTTTGATAAAGTCTCCTCAAAAATATCACAGATCCTTTTATTTTGGCTGTTTCCATTTCTGGACTAGCCCTTGTAGATCACATTTTTCTTGAAATGTCTATCTTCTGTTAGTTGTGACACTATAATTTAATAAAATCACCTTTTCTAGAATTGACTTCTTATTAAAAGATTGTCACATTGCTTCTTTCTTGCTCTCTTTTCTCCCGAAACTTGTTAAGAAGTGACTCAATATTCTTGTCTTTCCACCTTAAATGTCATACTGACCACCTCTTGCATGCCAGCCTGGATTTCATTGTTTTAACTGATCCAACTCTCTTTGATGTCCCAGTAAAGGTAATATCTCCTTCTTCCAAGGTCATTATCTTCAAAACATAACTGATGATGTAGGGGATGGAAAAAATCATGGATGATGTCTCATCCTCCTGACTTCCCTGTTGACCTTCAGTCAGAGCTTCAGGTTGTAAGGATCAGGGATTTTCTCTTTGGGCATGAATGGGCTGACCTGGCATGAGACAGCAAAGCCCTTGGCCAGGATCCCAGGAAGTCTCTCCTCTTTGCAGTCAGCCTCATAGCCCAAGGCTTGGCCTCCCAGAGAGCATGGCCGTGTTTGCTTATCCAGCTCTAACCCCAGATTGACTGACAGCAGGCATAAGGATGAGTGAGACCTTGGGGTGTAGGCAATGGAGGAACTCAGGAAAAGACCAGAACTATGTATCACCTTGGTGTGGTCCACATAGTTCTCCCCTACCTTGCCTCCCACAGATGATGGTCTTCCCCCACTCCCAGAAGTGGGGTAGCTACTTGGGCACCTCCCTGGCTTCAGCCAGTTGCCCTCCTGGCTCACCCTGCTTGATGACAAAGAATGCAAATCAATTCAGACAACTTTTATTTAGCTCTCTCTGTTTTTCATTCTTCAAGGGCAGTTTGTCATTATTTGAGGTATCACAGAGCCTACATATTGCCACATATGTTATGTCCTGAACAACTTCAGGGAGTGCCACTCACACAGAGTAGCAGCATTAATAGTGTGAATGGGGCGGTGCTCAAAGAGTAGGGCACCAGCCCATATACCAGAGGTGGTGGGTTCAAACCTGGCCCTGGCCAAAAAAAAAAAAAGGATCTCCCAGTAATAGTGTGAATGACATTTTCCCTGAGTTTCCCAACACACAATTTGTCCAATTGTATACAGCAGCCCAAGGGCAACAAAAAGAGAGATAGAAAGATTCCCTGAATGTTAAAAAGCAGAGATCTCTATATGACCTAGTTTCCCTAGGGTTTTCAGTACTAGCCCTAGATCATCCCAAAACACAGCACTTCAGCCAACTTTGACCATTGCCATAGAATAAACACATTTTATTTCTAGTAACACTTCCATTGAGAGAATAGCTAAAGAGTAAGGCTGAATTATGTAACATCTTCACATAGGTGGACATTGGTCAGAGTTCATCTTCACATAGGTGGACATTGGTCAGAGCACTCATCAATGAATGTTTCTAAAAATATTATTTTAGTGGGATACCTATAGATCTTATGTAATGACATACAGAATTATTTCAGTACTACCATTGTATTGATAGTATTATACAGAATAGTTTCACTATTTTGAAAGGTACATAGTGCTACTATTCCTAAAAATTCCATTTATTTATTTCTTGATATCTTTTATCAGAATTTTGTAGTTTTCCTCAGATAGACCTTATACATATTTCAGTGGTTCTCAACCTTCCTAATGCTGCGGCCCTTTAATATAGTTCCTGTGGGTTGCGACCTACAGGTTGAGAACTGCTGACATATTTGGTTAGATTTATACATAAGCATTTCATTTGCAGAGGAGGAATGTGAAAGTAAATGATAATGTATTTTTGATTTCAAATTCCACTTGTTCATTACTGGTATAAAGGAAAGCAATTGATTCTTGTATGTCAACCTTGTATCCTACAGCATTGGCATAATCACTTATGAGTTCCAGGAATATCTTTGTCAATTTGTTTGCATTTTCTACATAGACAATTATGTCATCTATGAACAAAGTTTTATTTCTTCCTTCCTGATCTGTATCCCTTTATTTCCTTTCTTTGTCTTACTACACCATCTAGAACTTTACAGTTTGATGCTGAAAAACTGTGGTGAGAAAGTGGACATCCTTCCCTTGTTCAAGTTTCTCATTATCAAATATGATCTTAGCCATATGTTTTTTTGTTGATGTTTTCTAGCAAGCTGTAGAAGTCCTGTGTTATTCCTAGTTTGCTGAAAGTCCTAACAAGAATAGGTGTTTGATACAGTCAAATGCTTTTTCTGCATCTATTGATATGATCATGTGATTTATATAAAAAATTAAGTTCTCTTTGTCAAATATCATGATTTTACTCCCTGATTCTTATCATCTTATAATCCTACCAACCTACTCTCTCTGTTCTGCTATAATCTAAGGCCTCCTGCTACCCACTCTCAACCTGTTTTAGTACAGTTCCTTACTTGCTCATTCTTATGTTAGTCAAGACTCTCAGGGACAAATGACAGAAACTAAATTTACACTAGCTCCTTTCCTGACCATAAGCAACAAAAGAAACTGCAACTTTAGTGACTTTCCAAATAGACCCTTGCTTTTGAGAGAAACCAGAGAGAATTCACAAATCTGCTACGCTTAATAATTAAAAAGAAAATCATTAAAATGTGGCCAAATTAGCATGATGCCCTGGCCCTGTTTATCGGGCAGTTAATTGGGTAGTAATCATCATCACCACAGCAACTAACAGTGCTTGCTATAAACTAGACACCATTCTACCTTTACTTCACTGAACTCTCACAAAACCCTTAGGGAGAAATTATTATTCACATTATGCTAATGAAAAAATCAAGGCACAGAAGGTTTAAGTAACCTGCCACAGTTAGGCAGATTTTAGAGCCCATACTCTAAACCACTCCTGTACTAAATAGATCCCCCTGCCTTTCTCTCTCTCCTTGTTTCTTTCTCCTTAAATTCTATTACTCTCCCTACTCAATTGTAAGTTCCCTAAAACAAAGAGCAATAATTTTTTCTGCAATATATTTTTCATGCCAAATATCAGCATAGAGTAAGCAATGATTAAAATAAGGAAGGAAAGATGGAAAAGAGAAAGAAAGGAAGAGAAAGGGGAAGGGAAGAAAGGTGGTAATGAAAACTGAAAAACAGTCAATTAATTCATAATTGCAGACTTCATTGTTGGATTTTGGTCAAAGAATAAGGGGGAGTCATGTTTCTCTGTCTTGTACCAAAGGGTACAAGTTGGGAGTGAGAGCAAACAGTCATAATGCAGCAAAACACTTCAAAATCTTTTCTGTGTTCCAATTTCTCATGCTCCATTCTCTCTTAAACTTACTCCAACCTAGCTTTCACTCCCACCACTCCTTGGAAACTATTCTCATGTCAAGGTCACCAGCATTTACCTAGTTCCTAAGTCTAATGGTCTTACTTTACCAATCAACATTTAACAGTCACTATTTCTTGATATGCCTTCCCCATCTTGTTTGCCACATACCATATTT